>NC_081202.1:992500-1207500 GCF_902713425.1 Acipenser ruthenus | reverse complement strand
AAGAAGAAGCAGGAGAAGGAGAAGAGGGAAAAAAGAAGAAAATAAAACACCTGCTGTAGCCAGACTTGGTGTTCCTGCTGGGGTCTGCACCTCCAGACTGATCTAAACAGTGAAAACATCAGCCAATGTTGACTTTTACACAAGCACTATCTCTAGTCTACACTAATACATTACACAACAGAGGAGCTGCTGTTGGTCTGCCCGTCCAGCAGGGGTTGCTGTGGCGCTGTGGTGTACCTGGCCTGCGTGCTGTCCAGGAAGGAGGTGACGAGGTGGCGCCGGCTGTCCTTGCTGAAGACCAGGGACTTCCCGCTGGCCAGCACCCCGCAGGCAAAGCTAACCTCGGCCCCGCGGATGGACTGGAAGTTGTGGTAGGAGGAGAGGCGCGGGGTGAGGAAGCTCTCCGAGATGAATGCTGGGTACGTCTGGGAGGCCATTTCACAGGCCGGGCCAGAGAAACCCGGGTCACACCTGAGACACACAAGCACAACACTGCTGTTACCCACACACACAGGAGCAAGGCTAACACAGACTCACTGTGTCACACACAGGAGCAAGGCTAACACAGACTCACTGCGTCACACACAGGAGCAAGGCTAACACAGACTCACTGCGTCACACACAGGAGCAAGGCTAACACAGACTCACTGCGTCACACACAGGAGCAAGGCTAACACAGACTCACTGTGTCACACACAGGAGCAAGGCTAACACAGACTCACTGCGTCACACACAGGAGCAAGGCTAACACAGACTCACTGTGTCACACACAGGAGCAAGGCTAACACAGACTCACTGTGTCACACACAGGAGCAAGGCTACACAGACTCACTGTGTCACACACAGGAGCAAGGCTAACACAGACTCACTGTGTCACACACAGGAGCAAGGCTAACACAGACTCACTGTGTCACACACAGGAGCAAGACTGACACAGACTCACTGTGTCACACACAGGAGCAAGGCTAACACAGACTCACTGTGGAGGAGCAAGACTAACACAGACTCACTGCGTCACACACAGGAGCAAGGCTACACAGACTCACTGCGTAACACACAGGAGCAAGGCTAACACAGACTCACTGTGTCACACACAGGAGCAAGGCTAACACAGACTCACTGTGTCACACACAGGAGCAAGGCTAACACAGACTCACTGCGTCACACACAGGAGCAAGGCTACACAGACTCACTGTGTCACACACAGGAGCAAGGCTAACACAGACTCACTGCGTCACACACAGGAGCAAGGCTAACACAGACTCACTGTGTCACACACAGGAGCAAGGCTAACACAGACTCACTGCGTCACACACAGGAGCAAGGCTACACAGACTCACTGCGTCACACACAGGAGCAAGGCTAACACAGACTCACTGCGTCACACACAGGAGCAAGGCTACACAGACTCACTGCGTCACACACAGGAGCAAGGCTAACACAGTCGCTTGCAACAATAAGCCGCCTTACTTGCAGCCGTTCCTGGTGCACTGGCCATGGCCGGAGCAGAACTTGAGACAGGAGGGTCCGACGTAGACTGGAAGAGAAGAAGAGAAGGACACTGTCAGGGCAGGCTTGGGTGGAGAGTTGACCTGGGACAGGCTGCGGCAGCCCTGGAGGCTGAGCTGCCTGTCTGTCTGTCGTGCAAGTACAGCACCCATTAAAGGTGAAGGACTGACAACCACAGCACAGTAACACAATATATATATATATATATATATATATATATATATATATATCAAACAATAATTCAGTAACACACAAGATCTTTCGTTATCTTATTTTAATTTCCAGTTCAGTTCCCCGCATGTATTGATGGCCCTCTGGTTATGTCTACTGTGTCTATCTCTCCCTCTCTCTCATGTCATACAGGTTCCCTTCTCCCTGCCTCACTGGTATCAATAACTCCCATGTTGCTGTCCCCTATCCCACACGTCCTTATTGCTGGATCCCCCTCTCTCTTATTCCTCTCCAACTGTTATCAATATCCTGCATGTTCACAATGCTGGTGCCCCCCTCCCTAGAAATCTGGTCCCTTTTCTCTCCCTCTCCATTCTCAATATCCTGCATGTTCCCAGTGCTGGTCTCTCCCAAAGCCCTCTCTGCATGCAGGAGCCCCATTCTCCTCTCTCCCTCTCACCGTTATCAACGGCCCACATGTTCCCTGTGCTGGTCTCTCCCCATAGCCCTCTCTGCATGCAGGAGCCCCATTCTCCTCTCTCCCTCTCTCACCGTTATCGATGGCCCACATGTTCCCAGCCCCCGGGCCTGTCTGTCTCCAGCGGAAGCGTGTGCTGCTGGTCAGTGCGGAGTTTGGCAGGGGGATTGTTATCCGGCTCCACCTGTAGGGGGCAACAGACAGAGACACGTTGAACACAGAACTCTGATGCAGAGCTGGCCTTGCACTCTGTGAGCTAGCCTCTTACATGCTGCAGTAACACTGTGTGATCTAGCCACTTACATGCTGTAGTAACCCTGTGTGATCTAGCCTCTTACATGCTGTAGTAACACTGTGTGATCTAGCCTCTTACATGCTGTAGTAACACTGTGTGATCTAGCCTCTTACATGCTGTAGTAACACTGTGTGATCTAGCCTCTTACATGCTGCAGTAACCCTGTGTGATCTAGCCTCTTACATGCTGTAGTAACACTGTGTGATCTAGCCTCTTACATGCTGTAGTAACACTGTGTGATCTAGCCTCTTACATGCTGTAGTAACACTGTGTGATCTAGCCTCTTACATGCTGCAGTAACGCTGTGTGATCTAGCCTCTTACATGCTGTAGTAACACTGTGTGATCTAGCCTCTTACCCGCTGTAGTAACGCTGTGTGATCTAGCCTCTTACATGCTGTAGTAACACTGTGTGATCTAGCCTCTTACATGCTGCAGTAACGCTGTGTGATCTAGCCTCTTACATGCTGCAGTAACGCTGTGTGATCTAGCCTCTTACATGCTGTAGTAACCCTGTGTGATCTAGCCTCTTACATGCTGCAGTAACGCTGTGTGATCTAGCCTCTTACATGCTGTAGTAACCCTGTGTGATCTAGCCTCTTACATGCTGTAGTAACACTGTGTGATCTAGCCTCTTACATGCTGTAGTAACACTGTGTGATCTAGCCTCTTACATGCTGTAGTAACCCTGTGTGATCTAGCCTCTTACATGCTGTAGTAACCCTGTGTGATCTAGCCTCTTACATGCTGTAGTAACACTGTGTGAGCTAGCCTCTTACATGCTGTAGTAACACTGTGTGATCTAGCCTCTTACATGCTGCAGTAACCCTGTGTGATCTAGCCTCTTACATGCTGTAGTAACACTGTGTGATCTAGCCTCTTACATGCTGCAGTAACACTGTGTGATCTAGCCTCTTACATGCTGCAGTAACACTGTGTGATCTAGCCTCTTACATGCTGTAGTAACACTGTGTGATCTAGCCTCTTAGATGCTGCAGTAACACTGTGTGATCTAGCCTCTTACATGCTGTAGTAACACTGTGTGATCTAGCCTCTTACATGCTGTAGTAACCCTGTGTGATCTAGCCTCTTACATGCTGCAGTAACGCTGTGTGATCTAGCCTCTTACATGCTGTAGTAACCCTGTGTGATCTAGCCTCTTACATGCTGTAGTAACCCTGTGTGATCTAGCCTCTTACATGCTGTAGTAACACTGTGTGATCTAGCCTCTTACATGCTGTAGTAACACTGTGTGATCTAGCCTCTTACATGCTGCAGTAACACTGTGTGATCTAGCCTCTTACATGCTGTAGTAACACTGTGTGATCTAGCCTCTTACATGCTGTTGTAACACTGTGTGATCTAGCCTCTTACATGCTGTAGTAACACTGTGTGATCTAGTCTCTTACATGCTGCAGTAACACTGTGTGATCTAGCCTCTTACATGCTGTAGTAACACTGTGTGATCTAGCCTCTTACATGCTGTAGTAACACTGTGTGATCTAGCCTCTTACATGCTGTAGTAACACTGTGCGATCTAGCCTCTTACATGCTGTAGTAACCCTGTGTGATCTAGCCTCTTACATGCTGTAGTAACACTGTGTGATCTAGCCTCTTACATGCTGTAGTAACACTGTGTGATCTAGCCTCTTACATGCTGTAGTAACACTGTGTGATCTAGCCTCTTACATGCTGTAGTAACACTGTGTGATCTAGCCTCTTACATGCTGTAGTAACCCTGTGTGATCTAGCCTCTTACATGCTGCAGTAACCCTGTGTGATCTAGCCTCTTACATGCTGTAGTAACACTGTGTGATCTAGCCTCTTACATGCTGTAGTAACACTGTGTGAGCTAGCCTCTTACATGCTGTAGTAACACTGTGTGATCTAGCCTCTTACATGCTGTAGTAACACTGTGTGAGCTAGCCTCTTACATGCTGCAGTAACACTGTGTGAGCTAGCCTCTTACATGCTGTAGTAACACTGTGTGAGCTAGCCTCTTACATGCTGTAGTAACACTGTGTGATCTAGCCTCTTACATGCTGTAGTAACACTGTGTGATCTAGCCTCTTACATGCTGTAGTAACACTGTGTGATCTAGCCTCTTACATGCTGTAGTAACCCTGTGTGATCTAGCCTCTTACATGCTGCAGTAATGCTGTGTGATCTAGCCTCTTACATGCTGTAGTAACGCTGTGTGATCTAGCCTCTTACATGCTGTAGTAACACTGTGTGATCTAGCCTCTTACATGCTGCAGTAACCCTGTGTGATCTAGCCTCTTACCCGCTGTAGTAACGCTGTGTGATCTAGCCTCTTACATGCTGTAGTAACGCTGTGTGATCTAGCCTCTTACATGCTGTAGTAACACTGTGTGATCTAGCCTCTTACATGCTGCAGTAACCCTGTGTGATCTAGCCTCTTACATGCTGTAGTAACACTGTGTGATCTAGCCTCTTACCCGCTGTAGTAACGCTGTGTGATCTAGCCTCTTACATGCTGTAGTAACACTGTGTGATCTAGCCTCTTACATGCTGCAGTAACACTGTGTGATCTAGCCTCTTACATGCTGCAGTAACACTGTGTGATCTAGCCTCTTACATGCTGCAGTAACACTGTGTGATCTAGCCTCTTACATGCTGTAGTAACGCTGTGTGATCTAGCCTCTTACATGCTGCAGTAACGCTGTGTGATCTAGCCTCATACATGCTGCAGTAACCCTGTGTGATCTAGCCTCTTACATGCTGTAGTAACACTGTGTGATCTAGCCTCTTACATGCTGTAGTAACACTGTGTGATCTAGTCTCTTACATGCTGTAGTAACACTGTGTGAGCTAGCCTCTTACATGCTGCAGTAACACTGTGTGATCTAGCCTCTTACATGCTGTAGTAACACTGTGTGATCTAGCCTCTTACATGCTGCAGTAACACTGTGTGAGCTAGCCTCTTACATGCTGTAGTAACACTGTGTGAGCTAGCCTCTTACATGCTGTAGTAACACTGTGTGATCTAGCCTCTTACATGCTGTAGTAACACTGTGTGATCTAGCCTCTTACATGCTGTAGTAACACTGTGTGAGCTAGCCTCTTACATGCTGTAGTAACGCTGTGTGATCTAGCCTCTTACATGCTGTAGCAACACTGTGTGAGCTAGCCTCTTACATGCTGTAGTAACACTGTGTGAGCTAGCCTCTTACATGCTGTAGTAACACTGTGTGAGCTAGCCTCTTACATGCTGCAGTAACGCTGTGTGAGCTAGCCTCTTACCCGCTGTAGTTGTCAGAGGAGTAGACGGTGCTGTGCGGGAGGTGGGGCCCCGAGCAGAGTTCTGGCAGACACTCCGTGTGCAGCAGAGACCACGACCGCCCGTGATTGGTGGAGAACTCCAGATTGACGCTGACCCCAGAAGGGAGAGAGAGAAAGGAATTAGATCCTGGCCTGTTTAGAAAGCAGGGGTTGTGACATTAGGCTAACTTCTTAGCTAAAACTACATCTGTTTATTGGATTAAAGACTTCATTGTCATCACTCTGGCTGAGAAAGATAAATGACTGCCCCTGCTCCAGTGTCCAGGCCAGTCAGAGAGTGCCGCTGGGAGATGGAGAGCTGCACGGAGGGTACCTGTTTGACGGCTGGTAGGAGCCGCAGCCCAGGTTGATGGAGAACTGGATCATGTGCGTCTGGGAGGTGGGAAGCACTGGCAGCAGGTGCAGGTAGTCGATGGCCCAGACGTTGCGGTTCAGCCCGGCGTGGACTCGCTGCTCCAGACAGAACTGTGTGGCCAGAGTCTGCAGCTCAGGGGGGATCACGACCGAGACCACGGAGGGGTTCTGAGAGAGAGGGGGGGTGAGGTCAGTGATTCATTTGTGCACTTACACCCCAGAGGACACACAACAGCCTTCACTGTCTTTTAACCCCATGGATCTCATATCCTGCACTAACACCCCAAGGACACACAACAGCCTTCTTTTAACCCCATGGATATCATATCATGGATTGCCCTCAACCCTGCTCTGAGTCTGATTGTCTGCTGGAAACCCCCGCTCATCCCTGATAGTCTTTAGTGCACTGGACAGGTAGAACAGGGATCCACCACGAACAGGCAGCTCTGAAGCAGAAGCCCCAGTGCCTTGGACCCCAGGTTGGGTTCTGCAATGGAGTCCCATCTGCTCTGCTTCTGAGATTCTCCGTCCGGACGGGAGGATTTATACAAACATTCCTCTGAAACGCCACATCCCTTCGAGAGAACATTCAATAACAGCTTACATTTACAACTTACACCAAAAGCAAAAACATTAAGCATTGAGGTGCTGGATGTATATGGATATGCTTATGCTTTTATACATAAGTACAATTTTTAAATGAGGCAGATTTGTCATATTGTGTATTTTAAGGGTCAACAGAATACCATGAATAAGTTGAATTGTTAGTGACCTAAACTCCAGGCCAATATGTGACAATATCACAAAACACACGCAATATGTGACAATATCACAATGCACACACGCAATATGTGACAATATCACAATGCACACACACAATATGTCACAATATCACAATGCACACACACAATATGTGACAATATCACAATGCACACACGCAATATGTGACAATATCACAATGCACACACGCAATATGTGACAATATCACAATGCACACACAATATGTGATAATATCACAATGCACACACACAATATGTGACAATATCACAATGCACACACGCAATATGTGACAATATCACAATGCACACACGCAATATGTGACAATATCACAATGCACACACGCAATATGTGACAATATCACAATGCACACACACAATATGTGACAATATCACAATGCACACACACAATATGTGACAATATCACAATGCACACACACAATATGTGACAATATCACAATGCACACACGCAATATGTGACAATATCACAATGCACACACACAATATGTGACAATATCACAATGCACACACGCAATATGTGACAATATTACAATGCAGACAGAACATGGATTCAAACTCAGTCCAACACCCTCAAAGCTGCCTCAACATTTCAGAGACATCCTTTCGTCCAGTGATTTGATATTTCTCTGAACAGCCTGTTAATCACGCAAAGCAAACAGCGGGAGTACCAGCTCGCTAAGCCAGGGAGTACACAGATTAGCAGAGTCTGTGGGAGAGCTATAGTGATAAACAAACATCTCACCAAAGTGCAATATATTGCACATGCTGCTGTTGGCACACCAGAACCTGGACTGCCCTTAAGTTCAACACAGAGACGACTGCATCACTGTCCCGTCACTGAACAAGGTCAGGACTGGCCTTGAGTTCAACACAGAGACGACTGCATCACTGTCCCGTCACTGAACAAGGTCAGGACTGGCCTTGAGACGACTGCATCACTGTCCCGTCACTGAACAAGGTCAGGACTGGCCTTGAGACGACTGCATCACTGTCCCGTCACTGAACAAGGTCAGGACTGGCCTTGAGACGACTGCATCACTGTCCCGTCACTGAACAAGGTCAGGACTGGCCTTGAGACGACTGCATCACTGTCCCGTCACTGAACAAGGTCAGGACTGGCCTTGAGACGACTGCATCACTGTCCCGTCACTGAACAAGGTCAGGACTGGCCTTGAGACGACTGCATCACTGTCCCGTCACTGAACAAGGTCAGGACTGGCCTTGAGTTCAACACAGAGACGACTGCATCACTGTCCCGTCACTGAACAGGACTGGGGAGCTGAACGAGAGGATCCCAGGGTGCGGAGGGGTAGGAACAAGAAGGAAGAGAGGAGAGTGAGAGGGAGAGGGAGAAGGTGACAGTACCCTGTAGGATGAATAGGACAGTACATCCAAAACAACGTGCTCCCTTCTGCCCTCCATCTTGGCGTAGAGAGTGACGTCATTGTCATGTGACTCTCCGGGGTCACACTGCCCACCACCTGACAAAAAACAAAGTAAAAACAAAGAGTCATCTAAAGCAACACAAAGAGGGCATTTAAACTGTTTCCTAACTCTCATTAGCGTGATGTAAAAGGAAATAGTCCCATTCACTTCCTCCCAGGTCTTTTACTTCTGAAAACATAGAACAGGAGGTTGAGGCTCAAGTGCTCTTACCTGTAACACAGGGACTGAACTTTCAACAGATGCACAAAACAGACACGTCACCCATAGTGCAGGTCAGCCTGAGGTTGATTTGTGGAGTGCAGGGCAGGTACACACACACACACACACACACACAGTTCACTTTACTATATTACAGAGGACAAACAGCCCTCATTTTTTATAGCAGAGTGAGGTACACACTGACACACACAGGCAGATAGACAGGCTACAGTCCTCACCCATTGTGAAGTGCAGTCTCAGGTTGCCGTACACAGTGGTGTCCAGGTAGGGGGTGCAAACCTTCCGCTCTCCGTCCCGAAGAAACACCAGCGAGGAGCCCGACTCCAGCTCTCCACACTCAGAACTGTAGACAGCACCCCAGATCTCCCAGCTATAGGGGCAGCAGAGCACACATTAGCCTCTTTGTTACAGCAGTCAGGGAGTTATAGTACGCACTGTCTTTCAGCACCACGGACAGCACCCTGGATCTCCCAGCCATAGGATCAGAAGAGCACACATTCCCATAGCCTCACAGGGAGGGATTCAACAACACTCTGACATTCAGCACCACGGTCAGCACCCCAGATTTCTCAGCTATAGAGACAGCAGATCACACGCTTAAACTCCCCATTTCAATTTTAAATTACAGTTATAATTAGGGCTTCTGTTTTTCGGTTTTTGTTAATTTCATTTTTCGGTGCTTATTTTTTTATCTATTTGTAAATCGGGGGATTTCACTTTTGATATACTGTATGAAGTTATTGTTTTATAGCGTTTTGTTTCTGTCACAGTAGTAGTAACTCGACGGTACTTGCACACTTAGTTGTACCTTCTTTCCTTTGCTGTCTTCCACAACGAAATCCTTACGGTCACAGGCACATTATTCGGGATTTTTTGTGTGTCATGGCATTTTTTTACATTTCCCCTCAATTTGCAATTCTGTTTTAAATCTCACTATCTAACTGTGATATAGCTTTAAATCCCACGAACAATCCTTTTACTGTACTTGTAATCTCGTTTTTAAATCTCGCAAGCGGAGTCTCCAATAGAAATGAAGGGATTTGCTGGGTGGGTTTAAATATTCAGAATGAATCAATGATAGATACGAGTCAGGAAGGACGGACGTTGCCCTGCTGCATGGAGAGGTAGTTTGTTTTTGTTTTTTGTAGTAGGTTCTTTTTTTAATGGGAAAGGGGTGAAGTCAACGTGAATTGAGTAACCGTTTCCAGTGTTTTTCGGTGTATATTGGCTACACACCGATTTCATTTTTTTTGTATCAGGGGTGTTTTACTGTTTTTTTTATTGGTTAAACTGAAAATCAGAAGCCCTAGCTATAATGTACTGTAAATGCACTATACAATTCAGCACATAGACAGCACCCATAACTCCTAGCTGCACAGATAGCACACTATACACAAGAGCTCTCTGTTTGCTTTATTAACTTCAGAGCGGTTTTAATGCAAATATAATCTTCCAGTTACAGTAGCACACAGCTGCTCAGACACACTCACTGTACCCTCCATTGTACCATGTTTACCGCACAACTGCAGGTGCAAGCAGCCCTCGTACTGCTCAACGCTAATCAGCACTGCCCTAGAACAGGATGTGTTTTGAGACTCACCCTGCGGGCGGACTCTCAAACCCCTCCCACCAGGTGCTCTGCCCCTCCTCCCGGCTCAGGTCCACATCTCGTGTCGAGGCAAAGCTGAATCCAGCGACCTCCGTCCCGTGGAAATACATTGCGTTCCCCTCTGACTGGCATGCATGCTGTGAGAGGGAGGGGGAGAGAGGAAGAGAAAGGGGGTGGGAGAGGAGAGAGGGACAGGGAGAGAGAGGAGAGGTAAAAAGAAAGGGGGTGGGAGAGGAGAGGAAGAGAAAGGGGGTGGGAGAGGAGAGAGGGACAGGGAGAGAGAGGAGAGGTAAAAAGAAAGGGGGTGGGAGAGAGAGGAGAGGAAGAGAAAGGGGGTGGGAGAGGAAAGAGGGACAGGGAGAGAGAGGAGAGGAAGAGAAAGGGGGTGGGAGAGAGAGGAGAGTGGAAGAGAAAGGGGGATGGAGAGAGAGAAAGGGGGTGGGAGAGAGAGGAGAGTGGAAGAGAAAGGGGGTGGGAGAGGAGAGAGGAAGAGAAAGGGGGTGGGAGAGGAGAGAGGGACAGGGAGAGAGAGGAGAGGAAGAGAAAGGGGGTGGGAGAGAGAGGAGAGTGGAAGAGAAAGGGGGATGGAGAGGAGAGAGGGACGGGAGAGAAAGGCAGAGATGAGTTACGTAAGATATAGACTTACTTATTATAAGAAACTTAGGCTACACCCTGAACATTCACAGAGTACTGTAGTTATTTCATGAATCGGAATATCCTAATAACCTGGATGAACCCCCAAAGTGAGAACAACAGCACTCTATGAACGTTCATGTGTTTATATAACCTATTATGTAACCACTGTGACTGATATCTCCCTGAAATTGAAAAACAAGTGCCGCTGTGTGTGTGGTCCGGTCCAGCCCTCAGTTTATCTAACCCTACTCCCTGGCTCCTGTCTTGCTGGTCATTCCCCCCTGTGCTCTTGCATGGTTACATCCAGTGAACAGAACACTCTGTCCCCACAACCAAACCCAGGCACTGAAATATAGAGGAGCTGCCACTGTGTCACTGGCCTGCCCATCTGATCCCTGTGAGCAACAAGCAGGGTTTAACCCCATCCTGGCATCCTAGATCCCACTTACAGTAGCGGCTGACTGGCAGGCAGTGTGCCGCTCCCCTCATCCTCTCTTTCTCCGAGAGTTTGCGTGCCCTCTTTATTTCCTCTCCCCGGTGATCTTGGCACTCCTGAGTGATGACAGATTGTGCAGACAGACGGCTCGATTGTGTGTTGCTGGAGGCTCACAGTGTAACTCGGGGGTGTCAGAACACAGCCTGTGACTCACTGAGCGGAACATTTCAGAGAGAAGTGCTATCGAGAAGCAACAGGACGGGTGCCATCAATCTGGGGCTGGAGCTCATGTAACCATCAAGAACCGACCCTGCTCCTCCAGAACCACATCCTGATCTCACCTCGGAAACTAGTCACTTAAAGACTTAGAAAGAGGCTGTGCAATATAATGTTGATTGCTTGTATCTTGGATTTTGAGTTATGCTATAAACAGGAAATATCTGCGGCAACTTTGTTTTGCAGCAACACATGTTTATGCATGTAAGTTATACATCTACGGCATAGAAACTGAATTGAGTAATTATGCTAATTTTGCAGCATGTATATTTTGCAGATCTTTAATAAAAGCTACATTTGTGAATATGAAAACAAATGAAATTGCAATTTCCAATCCGAATCTCCTTTGTACCAACACAGTGATGTTTCTGCTCCTCTTGTGTTGTGATGCACTTTACCTGAAGCTGTCCTAAGTGTTGCTCACTCATCCATTCCTGTCCCTGTGCAATGCCCAGGGGTGGTTCCAGCAACATGTTCTCCTAGAAACACTCCCTCCTGGTTTCTGAGGCTGTATCTCTCTCTTTCTCTAGGGCTTACCGAACAGTAATAAAACAGAAACTGCTCCACACTCTGAAAGTTTGCTGGAACAGCAACGTGCAGCCGAGGAGATAATGCTGCACTGAAACCAGCCATATGACAATGTTAACCATGCAAACATGAGAAACAAGCAACTTGAGTGCTTGGGAGACCTTGAATCAGATTAGTGCTGCAGGTCGCTTGGTTCTCATCTTGTAAAATGAACAGGTGCTTCCTTTAATGAAAGACTTAACTGCGAGGCAGCGAATCCAGGGAAAAGTGCAGACTCTGCCTACCATTTAAGCCACCTGGTTACAAGTGATGGCTTGCGCTGATAGCTTCAGTTTCTATGGTGTCACTCACAGCTTTCCAAAGGAATGAGCTGGATGAGAATCAGGTTCCCAAATTAACACCCCCCCCCCACTCTCTCTCTCTCTCTCTCTCACACACACACACACACACACACACACACACACACACCCACTCTCTCTCACACACACACAGACACAGACACAGACACAGACACACACACACACACACACACACACACACACACACACTCTCTCTCACACACACACAGACACAGACACACACACACACACACGCACACACACACACACACACCCACTCTCTCTCACACACACACAGACACAGACACAGACACAGACACACACACACACACACACACACACTCACTCACTGCTCCATCAGGCACATGAGAAGCAGATGGTAGGCTGGTTTGTGCACCGTGCCACTGTGACGGACACAGTGCCTGCAGGAGCTCTGCGAGCAGAGCCATGGCTGGGGGAGAGAAGGAGGAGGAGGAGGAGAGCGACAGAACGATCTGGGCAGCTGACAACACTTGCTACTGGAGTAAACACTTGCTTTGTTCAGAGCAAAGGTGCTGATATGGGGCATGGCTTCCAGAGAGGCCCTGTACACTTCACTGCGACATTAAACAGGAGAGCCCCCCTTGGGGCTCGCGAGTGGCGCATCCAGTAAAGGCGCTCCGCGTGGAGTGCAGGATGCACCCTATAGCCTGGACGTCGCTGGTTTGTCCAGGCTATTCCACTGCCGACCGTGGACGGGAGCTCCCAGGGGGCGGCGCACAATTGGCCGAGTGCAATTGGCTGAGCATTGGGGTTTCTTAGGGTTTGTTGGGGTTTGCTGAGGTTTGTTGGGGTTTGGTGGAGTTTGTTGGGGTTTCTTAGAGTTTGTTGGGGTGTGCTGGGGTTTGTTGGGGTTTGCTGAGGTTTGTTGGGGTTTGGTGGAGTTTGTTGGGGTTTGCTGGGGTTTGCTGGGGTTTGTTGGGGTTTGCTGAGGTTTGGGGGGGTTTGTTGGGGTGTACTGGGGTTTGTTGGGGTGTACTGGGGTTTGGTGGAGTTTGTTGGGTTTTTTTGGGGTGTATTGGGGTTTGCTGGGGTTTGTTTGTTTTCTGGGGTTTGTTGGGGTGTGTTGGGGTGTGTTGGGGTTTGTTGGGGTGTGTTGGGGTTTGTTGGTTTTCTGGGGTTTGTTGGGGTGTGTTGGGGTTTGTTGGTTTTCTGGGGTTTGTTGGGGTGTGTTGGGGTGTGTTGGGGTTTGCTGGGGTTTGTTGGGGTTTGTTGGTTTTCTGGGGTTTTCTGGGGTGTGTTGGGGTGTGTTGGGGTTTGCTGGGGTTTGTTGGGGTTTGTTGGTTTGCTGGGGTTTGTTGGGGTGTGTTGGGGTGTGTTGGGGTTTGTTGGGGTGTGTTGGGGTTTGTTGGTTTTCTGGGGTTTGTTGGGGTGTGTTGGGGTGTGTTGGGGTTTGCTGAGGTTTGCTGAGATTTGCTGGGATTTGCTGGGGTGTACAGGGGTGTGCAGGGGAGGGGAGGTGTTAGCTCTCTCCTGTTTAAGCCCCAGTGTGCAGGATTAGCGTCGATGCTGCGGTACCATACCTTGATGGTGGCCCCAGGGAAGAAGAGCCAGTTTGCGGTGTCGGGGGGGTCCAGGCTGTCCTGCAGCAGGACGGGCCGGTGTGCAGCATTGATCAGCAGGATGTTGTCGAGCGCCCAGCACGACTCGTAGCCCTCAAGGCCCGACAGAGGCTCCTGGTGCCAGCGGAGACGCACAGCCTCCCCTTTCGACTCGCCGGACAGGTGCAGCAGGTGGATCACTGTGCTGCTGTTAGTGGGGGCCCTGAGAGAGAGAGAGAGAGAGAGAGAGAGAGAGAGAGTGAAAAAGAGAGAGCGAAAGAGAGAGAGAAAAGGGGTAGAGAGAAGTGGAAGGGGAGGAGGGCACAGAGAGAAAGAGAGAGAGAAGGAGAAGAGGATTGAGGGGGCACCCACCTGATCTTCTCTAGGGGGGTCCAGTCCTCAGAGCCGTTCCTGTTGTAGGAGACGATGATGTGGGGGTCGGAGTAGCTGAACCGACAGGAGCCAGAGCCTGGGGAAGCCAACACAGAGCTTGAATCACTGCAGCATGTTTTCACAACAATACACAAATATTATCTGCTGTCAACAAGGTCAATGAAAATTACATTTAATAATGATAATTTAGCTGATGAAAAATGTTTGGCCTTTTCACTCATGCATTGCAATATCGCGTTAATAACTTGTAAAGGATATTAACACAACCGTGTGCAAAATGAACAATAAAACAAAAGCTTGCAGAATTAAGATGAGGGTTCTAGATTCTAATGTTGTGCATTGTGTGGCTTTAAACACCATCTAAAGAAAAATCCCATAGATGCTATAGGGCAGATTTGAGTTAACACACAGCCTTGCAGCCTAACAGACTCACTAGTGAACACCTTTGCAATGCAGAGCGGTTACAGTGTAGCAATGTCATGTCCTGCATGGACAAGCGCATGATTACCCGACTCGTGCAGCTTCTCTTTGCTCCGTTCTGAGCTCAATAGGCTGTCGGAATTATTACCATGTTTGTAGTAGGTAGTTAATGCCATGGCAAGGTGACCAGCATGGCACCATAATGTCATTGTCTTCACTAAGGCTTTCCAGCATCACAGTCAGCTGGTCTGCATCCCAATGTGTTTTAATTGATATGATGTGTTTTAATTGATATGTGTTTTTAATTGATAAGATGTGTTTAATTGATATGATGTATTTTTAATTGATAAGATGTGTTTAATTGATATGATGTGTTTTTAATTGATAAGATGTGTTTTAATTGATAAGATGTGTTTTAATTGATATGATGTGTTTTAATTGATATGATGTGTATTTAATTGATATGATGTGTTTTAATTGATATGATGTGTTTTTAATTGATAAGATGTGTTTTTAATTGATAAGATGTGTTTTTAATTGATAAGATGTGTTTTAATTGATAAGATGTGTTTTAATTGATATGATGTGTATTGATATGATGTGTTTTCCAATTGCCTCTGTCCAGTGCCTTGGGAAATGGCAGTACAACGGAAGGGAAAATTGGTTTCATGGTGACCCCACTCGCACTCACTAACTCGCACTCACACACTCACTCACTCACTCACTCGCACTCTCTCACACTCACTCACTCGCACTCTCACACTCACTCACTTGCACTCTCACACTCACTTGCACTCGCATTCTCTTGCACTCACATTCTCACTCGCACTCACTCACTCGCACTCTCACCCTCACTCTCTCGCACTCACTCACTCGCACTCTCACACTCACTCACCCGCACTCTCTCGCACTCGCATTCTCTTGCACTCACACTCTCACACTCACTCTCTCGCACTCACTCACTCGCACGCTCACACTCACTCTCTCGCACTCGCATTCTCTTGCACTCACACTCTCACACTCACTCACTTGCACGCTCACACTCACTCTCTCGCACTCGCATTCTCTTGCACTCACACTCTCACACTCACTCTCTCGCACTCACTCACTCGCACGCTCACGCTCACTCTCTCGCACTCACACTGGGTTGTGTCTCACAGAGGTGCAGGATTATAGAAATGAAGAGCAGAGGATTAACAGATAATAAATCACAGCCAGTCACCATCTCTCCAGAAAGGAGGAGGCATTTACCAAACATATTGAAAATGAGATCAAATTAAAAAGCTGGACTATTAAATGAATCAAATACAACTATTATTATTATTATTATTATTATTATTATTATTATTATTGCTGTTCTATTGCAATATTGCACACAGTGCACAGCATTTCCAAATAGCTGGGAGGCTTGCATAGCGACCCCCTCTCTTTCTTTCCAATATATTGTTTTGCAGCTTATATGAATATTATATTTTAAGAACATAGTTATTTTATTTTTTTATTCTATGTTCAAAAGTTAAATGAAATGAAAAAAGAAAAAGAAAGAAAACATGCATTAATAATAAAATTATTAAAAGAAACGTAATAAAATCCAAACGCTGGTCATGGAAATAATTTAGTTGCTTTTAATATTTCTAAATGTGGCACTATTGAATGTTTAATACAGTAGCGATGGCTGTGTTAAAAAAAGGATCTGCATCTTCCAAGTGCCACAGTCCTTGAGTGAACAGTAAATATGCCCCCTGCTTTTTATGATCTAGTTGGGAGTTTTTAGCAATCAGAAATCTCATTTTCATTTTTTGTTATTCAGATGTTTACCAATAATATCTTTTTACATTAAATAAAGTAAAGGAGTGAAATACTTTAATAAAGTCGCCCCTCAGCCAATCCTATCTTTGGTCTCTGATTCCCAGGCTTCGCATTCCCAGACTCATTAAAAACAGTTTTAATTTGGTCTGCTCTCCCCGGAGACGGATAATTTGTCTCCCGTGCCCTCCTCTCCGTGCCCCTGTGAAATGCGCTCCGTCTTCACTCTCGGTCCATAACAATCGCTCTTAACTGTCTCTCCGACACGCCCTGCTGACCCCAGGGCCAGGGGGGGGGGGGGGGGGGTCTGGGAGGCTGGGGAAATGTTTAATTGCCGTCAATAGAAATGGAAATCCCCCTCCCAAGAAGGGGGGCTTCTGCGATCCCCAGAGATTGACCCCCCTCTCACAGGCTGGCCTTGTGACATACGGTCTGTTTCTTAGAAAACAATTTCAGCATGGCTGCTTAGATAACAATCTCAGAGGCTCAGCAGTAAAAAGGTATCAGGGTCTTAATAAGCAGACCTTCTTTGCACCTGGTTTTGTTATTCTTTGACACCTCTTTCCCAGTATTTGTTTTGCATGTGGCGCTAATAGACCCCAGATCCCAATAGACCCTGACAGTCCTTGCTTCTTTGGTTCAAGCTGAACTCTCTCTGCTGTGAAATGGAAATCCAGCCAGGATGATTTAGTGCAGGTTTTGTAAAAGCCCCGAAGCTGCTAGCAGGCTGCGCTGGCCCTGCTAAATTTAGTGTGAGCAGACTCACTCAGGCACGGGCCCCTCCAGAGCGGCAAGCTGAAAAAGGACGGACTCTTTGTACAAGACATCGCTACTAGAGAGAGCTGCGGACAACGCTCTCCATTAATACTAATGGAGAGAAAACCTTTTTAAAACCTTGTTGAGCAGGTCCTTCCAGGTCGTAGTGCTGGGGAGCTGGGGCTGTTCGGTGCTGAAACGTATTCGGAGTATTGGCATTTTATACACAGTCACTCTCCTCTTTGACTTTTCACACTTTAGTTATTCTTCAAGCAAAATCTTTTCCACATAAAATCAAGCTGCCCCGCACACACAGCACTCCAGGATGCCGTCAGCATGCACTGTATTTGCTGCATGGAACGCTCAGCCTCAGCAGCAATCTCACCCACTGTCAGACTGGGGTGAGGAAGCAGGACCCCACTGCAAACAGGACGAGGCTTCACTGCAGACTATCCTGCAGTCAAACTCCACTTTGAACAACTGTGTGCGGGGCTAAAGAAGTAAACACTGCTTACTTACCGATAGCAAACTGCAGGACAGAGGCGGTGGTCGTGTTCAAAGGTACACTTGTCTAAACAAAGTAAAAAAAAAAAAAAACATTAAACAAACTTTTTATTGTTGAGAAGAGGTTATGCTCAGTCCCTGAAGCACTAAACGCTCTCTCCAGCGCTGTCCCCTAAGCACTCCATTCTGCACTCTCCAGCACTGACACCCTGCTCTAAAACACTCCATCCTAAGTTGTCAGCTAATATTAACATTGGGTGATATTTCCTTGAAGTAATTCATTCTGATTCCAGCGTATTGGCCCTGTGATGCCCTGCTCTGGTTATTCTCCCCCTACACCCCCAGTGCAGGGCTGTATCCTCTCTGTGTCGGGGAGGGGGGGATTCTCCCAGTTGTTCTCTGATATTTACCAGCTCTCTTGGCCCATGTGGTTCACAGAAGGTGATGGCATTGCCGTGCATGAGGACCCCACACTGCTCCCCAAGTTCACAGTTACTGCAATCTGACCTGGAAGAGAGCAGAGAGTTTGAACAGGCAGCAAAACAACATGAGCCTCGTCCCTCAGCTCTCACCATTACACCACACTGCCTCCCTCCCAGCCCCTCCGCTCTCTCCACTACACCACACTGCCTCCCTCCCAGCCCCTCCGCTCTCACCACTACACCACACTGCCTCCCTCCCAGCCCCTCCGCTCTCTCCACTACACCACACTGCCTCCTTCCCAGCCCCTCTGCTCTCACCACTACACCACACTGCCTCCCTCCCAGCCCCTCCGCTCTCACCACTACACCACACTGCCTCCCTCCCAGCCCCTCCGCTCTCACCACTACACCACACTGCCTCCCTCCCAGCCCCTCCGCTCTCTCCACTACACCACACTGCCTCCCTCCCAGCCCCTCAGCTCTCACCACTACACCACACTGCCTCCCTCCCAGCCCCTCCGCTCTCTCCACTACACCACACTGCCTCCCTCCCAGCCCCTCCGCTCTCACCACTACACCACACTGCCTCCCTCCCAGCCCCTCCGCTCTCACCACTACACCACACTGCCTCCCTCCCAGCTCCTCCGCTCTCACCACTACACCACACTGCCTCCCTCCCAGCCCCTCCGCTCTCTCCACTACACCACACTGCCTCCCTCCCAGCCCCTCCGCTCTCACCACTACACCACACTGCCTCCCTCCCAGCCCCTCTGCTCTCACCACTACACCACACTGCCTCCCTCCCAGCCCCTCCGCTCTCACCACTACACCACACTGCGTCCCTCCCAGCCCATCCGCTCTCTCCACTACACCACACTGCCTCCCTCCCAGCCCCTCCGCTCTCACCACTACACCACACTGCCTCCCTCCCAGCCCCTCCGCTCTCACCACTACACCACACTGCCTCCCTCCCAGCCCCTCCGCTCTCACCACTACACCACACTGCCTCCCTCCCAGCCCCTCCGCTCTCACCACTACACCACACTGCCTCCCTCCCAGCCCCTCCGCTCTCACCACTACACCACACTGCCTCCCTCCCAGCCCCTCCGCTCTCACCACTACACCACACTGCCTACCTCCCAGCCTCCCTCCCAGCCCCTCCGCTCTCTCCACTACACCACACTGCCTCCCTCCCAGCCCCTCCGCTCTCTCCACTACACCACACTGCCTCCCTCCCAGTCCCTCAGCTCTAACCACTAGAACACACTGCCTCCCTCCCTCCCTCCCTCCCAGTCCCTCAGCTCTAACCACTAGACCACACTGCCTCCCTCCCAGTCCCTCAGCTCTAACCACTACACCACACGGCCTCCCTCCCAGTCCCTCAGCTCTAACCACTAGACCACACTGCCTCCCGCCCAGTCTCTCAGCTCTAACCACTAAACCACACTGCCTCCCTCCCAGTCCCTCAGCTCTAACCACTGGACCACACTGCCTCCCAGTTCCTCAGCTCTAACCACTAGAACACACTGCCTCCCTCCCTCCCTCCCAGTCCCTCAGCTCTAAGCACTAGAACACACTGCCTCCCTCCCAGTCCTTCAGCTCTAACCACTAGACCACACTGCCTCCCTCCCAGTCCCTCAGCTCTAACCACTAGACCACACTGCCTCCTAATTACGCGCCCTCTAATTGTGTGGATCCACCTACCAGATATTGGAATTCAGCTCCCCCTGTTGGTTGGAATCGAAATCATCCCGAAGGATCACATTATCTCCATGGATCTCAGCTGCACGGGAAAGGGATGAGTGACAAGAGTGAGAACTGGATAAATATTATTTATACTGTACGACACTGAAGATCCTTTCAGATTATAACAAACAGATAAATATTGACTGTAATGTTTCACTGAAGGATTCCATGTGAGATCAGTGAACAGCAGGGTGAGGTGTGTCTGCAGTACTCACCCAGACTGGGTCTCAGGGGGGACTCTGTGGGGGCTGAAAGAGAAAACACAGGAGAATCACCACTGATACCAGCTCACTGCCAACACAGGAGAATCACCACTGATACCAGCTCACTGCCAACACAGGAGAATCACCACTGATAGCAGCTCACTGCCAACACAGGAGAATCACCACTGATACCAGCTCACTGACAACACAGGAGAATCACCACTGATACCAGCTCACTGACAACACAGGAGAATCATCACTGATACCAGCTCACTGCCAACACAGGAGAATCATCACTGATACCAGCTCACTGCCAACACAGGAGAATCATCACTGATACCAGCTCACTGCCAACACAGGAGAATCATCACTGATACCAGCTCACTGACAACACAGGAGAATCATCACTGATACCAGCTCACTGACAACACAGGAGAATCACCACTGATACCAGCTCACTGCCAACACAGGAGAATCACCACTGATACCAGCTCACTGACAACACAGGAGAATCATCACTGATACCAGCTTACTGACAACACAGGAGAATCAACACTGATACCAGCTCACTGACAACACAGGAGAATCACCACTGATACCAGCTCACTGCCAACACAGGAGAATCACCACTGATACCAGCTCACTGACAACACAGGAGAATCATCACTGATACCAGCTCACTGCCAACACAGGAGAATCATCACTGATACCAGCTCACTGACAACACAGGAGAATCATCACTGATACCAGCTCACTGCCAACACAGGAGAATCATCACTGATACCAGCTCACTGACAACACAGGAGAATCACCACTGATACCAGCTCACTGACAACACAGGAGAATCACCACTGATACCAGCTCACTGACAACACAGGAGAATCATCACTGATACCAGCTCACTGACAACACAGGAGAATCATCACTGATACCAGCTCACTGACAACACAGGAGAATCACCACTGATACCAGCTCACTGACAACACAGGAGAATCATCACTGATACCAGCTCACTGACAACACAGGAGAATCATCACTGATACCAGCTCACTGACAACACAGGAGAATCACCACTGATACCAGCTCACTGACAACACAGGAGAATCACCACTGATACTAGCTCATTGACAACACAGGAGAATCACCACTGATAGCAGCTCACTGCCAACACAGGAGAATCATCACTGATACCAGCTCACTGACAACACAGGAGAATCATCACTGATACCAGCTCACTGACAACACAGGAGAATCACCACTGATACCAGCTCACTGCCAACACAGGAGAATCACCACTGATACCAGCTCACTGCCAACACAGGAGAATCATCACTGATACCAGCTCACTGACAACACAGGAGAATCATCACTGATACCAGCTCACTGACAACACAGGAGAATCATCACTGATACCAGCTCACTGCCAACACAGGAGAATCACCACTGATACCAGCTCACTGACAACACAGGAGAATCACCACTGATACCAGCTCACTGCCAACACAGGAGAATCATCACTGATACCAGCTCACTGACAACACAGGAGAATCACCACTGATACCAGCTCACTGCCAACACAGGAGAATCACCACTGATACCAGCTCACTGCCAACACAGGAGAATCACCACTGATACCAGCTCACTGCCAACACAGGAGAATCATCACTGATACCAGCTCACTGACAACACAGGAGAATCACCACTGATACCAGCTCACTCACGTCCAGTACCTCCAGCTAGGTTTGAATTCCTGTGCATGTAAATATCTTCAGTACAGCCATTGAACTTTAAAGCAGAACTTTTCACAATAAATCAGATGAGGTACTTCTCTCTCTCCTCTTCCAGCTGGTAATAACAGTGAGCTGTGATCTTTGATGAAGCGCCGCGCGGAACAGATTACCCAATAACTCTGCTTTAATGGGGAGCAGTTTCTGTGATTAACAGAGCGTGTGCAATTAAACACCCCGGCCTGCAGCAACGGCAGCGTTTATCAGCTCGCTCTCCGCTACCGCCAAGCCAATCGCTCGCTTCAATCTGCAGTGTTCATTTCCTCACTCCTTTATTGTCTCTTTTACAGTGTTCGATATCAGGATAGCAGCACTGTCTGCATCAGCTTAGCCTCATTATACTGAGGTCCCCCTGGGGGGAGTGGTGGAGAGCTCCTGGACAGAGTACATACTGGAACATAATATCAGAGTGCTTTCAACACTTGTTTTAGGAAAGGAGAATATCAAACCTTCCAGATACACTTCCGACGTCCTTAGTTTAAGCTTTTAAAAGTTAACATCTTAGACCTTGTGATCGCAATTACAAATGCACTGGAATAATGAAACGGTCTAACTTTAAAAGTGCGGACGTGGCAGGGACTGAATGAGAGTGGCACTGGCAGGACTTGGAGCAACAGGCAGGCTTTTAACTCGCTTACTAACATGCAAACAATGTGGTTAACCTTCGGGAGGACAAGGTGAGTCCACCCCACGAATGAGCAACACAAGCCCGTTAGATATAAAGGAAGAATCGACTACGGTATTCAGGGAGAGCAGCAATGTTTATTCATGGAAGAAAACAGACCAGGAGCAAGTGAGCGTGAGTTTGTGTTAACCATTCACAACACTGTCTGGCCTGCTTGGTCTGCACTCGTTAGCAGACAGAATGGTATTGAAATCCTCTGAATACACAGTCTGGCCTGCTTGGTCTGCACTCGTTAGCAGAACGGTATTGAAATCCTCTGAATACACAGTCTGGCCTGCTTGGTCTGCACCCGTTAGCAGAACGGTATTGAAATCCTCTGAATACACAGTCTGGCCTGCTTGGTCTGCACTCCTCAGCAGACAGAATGGTATTGAAATCCTCTGAATACACAGTCTGGCCTGCTTGGTCTGCACTCGTTAGCAGAACGGTATTGAAATCCTCTGAATACACAGTCTGGCCTGCTTGGTCTGCACTCGTTAGCAGACAGAACGGTATACAGAGTCTTGAATGTAAGCACTACAAGTTACTGTTTTGCACTGAATGTTCATTGCAAACATCTTTCCACAGGTAGAGTCTAGTGGACTCACTTTGTCCACACGAAGGTCATTGTTGTGTGTTGCTGGTTACTTGTTAAATATCTTTGCTATTTAAGCATTGACGACCGAGTTAGCGGTCAAGACCTACAACATAATTGACCAGAGTCAAAAGTATGTGGCCTCTTTTTAGAAAGTGGGTGCACTGTTCCGGTCAATCCAGCCTGCCCCTGCAGTCAGTGTTGGTTTTACTGTGTGTATAGTCTGAGATCTTTCATGTGTCCCCGTCCTCTGCAGCCATCATCTTCCCCTGCAGTTTGCATCTGAAAAGAATGAACTGTAGGGCTAGTCCTTGGTGTCCTTGCTTAGGGCCTGATTTGTGTGAGGTGCCTGAGAAAGGAAGCTTTTAGACATCGTGTACTGTAGCACTTTATCAAGCCAGTTGTAATTTAAACTCCTGAACTTGTCACCCAGCAGGAGCCTCTGTCATAGTAGGGGTTTGATTTGACTGTCTGAGATGCGTGATTGAATGGGCTTCCAGTGATTACTCTTGGAGCGCTGCAGCCAGGGGACTCTGCTATTAACTGTGCATCTTGTAAATCACTCTGAGCTCAGCTCGCTTCCACATGCAGAAGCACATCTCAGCCCTCTGCTTTGGAAACATCACTTACAGGAGTTCCACAGCGATGGAATTACAGTGAGTCAACTGAACTCAGGCTGGGGCTGTATAGGAGCTGACCTGCTTCTATCTCATAGGATTGAAGGATTCACTGTTTTAATCAAATGGGATTCTGACAGGACCAGTTTGAACTGGAATTCTGACAGGACCGGTTTGAACTGGGATTCTGACAGGACCGGTTTGAACTGAGATTCTGAAAGGACGAGTTTGAACATGACAGGACACGTTTGAACATGACAGGACGGGTTTGAACATGACAGGACAGGTTTGAACATGACAGGACAGTTTTGAACATGACAGGACAGGTTTGAACATGACAGGACAGTTTTGAACATGACAGGACAGGATTGAACATGACAGGACAGGTTTGAACATGACAGGACAGTTTTGAACATGACAGGACCGGTTTGAACATGACAGGACCGGTTTGAACATGACAGGACTGGTTTGAACATGACAGGACGGGACTGAACATGACAGGACAGGATTGAACATTACAGGATGGTGTGATGGAGGAGGTGGTAGAGTATGAACAGTCTCTTACAGAAAATACACTTTTTGTTAACAGAATTGAATGGGGGGTGGCTGCAATTTTTGCACCTATTTTATTTAATGAATAAATAAATAAAAAAGCAATAGCAAGAAACCACCCAAAACGCAGCGATGTAACTTCTCCCATGGCTTGCTATTTTGATAGAAATGATGATGTTGTTGTTTTTCCCTTAATAAAAAAATGAGGGCAAAACCTGCACTGTGGTTGAGAGTGAGAGGGAGAAAGAGAAAGAGAGAGGTAGGTCAGCATATACATCTATAAACCTTTACTTATTTATCAATACAGAGAGACCCACACACAGAATCACTTTCAAGGGGGGCTGGGGGAAGATTTGAAGTAGGAGAATGTGTCAGTCAAGCATTGCAAACGAGATGAGATCATGAATATCAAAAACCAAAACCAGACAGATTTCAGATAATCCCCAAGCAAACCTTCAGCCTCTGCCTCCCGGGGCGCAGAGCAGCGAGAGCAGAGCCATGCCTGAGCCAATTCATTATTTACTGTATCAGAAGTGATTTAATCAGGTGGATTCAGACAGATCAGCAGAAACACAGGAACTGCCTTCACAAATATTAAACTATTCACAATCAGGAGTCATTTAAACAATCTAGTTTTATTTGTATTTTTTTAATTTGATTTTATGGATTAAATAAATATTATTTTTGCATAAAACAAACCATTTTTTCCATACATATTAAACTTTATTTGAGACTTTGCGATTGTGTTTTGAACTCATCCCAAATTCAAGTCTAAAGTGAGGTGGTCCTTTCTGGAGCTCACTGGGTTTATTTTAATGATCTAACAGCAGTGGATTTAAATATCGCCATGGTTTAACTATGAATCCTGCATGTGTGAGCTACTGACCCCATTATTAACATCATCACTGAACACCATAACTTACAGTGGAGAGAGGTGGTGTCAGATCAGGATCACAACTCTAAACTGACCACCACTGACAGGGACATTAAAATGAAAGGACGCGGCTCCAGCGCAGGGCGACACACTGCTGGGGTTCCTGTCGAGAAGGCTTCTTCAGTAATGCATCAGCACATAAAACTGTCAGAGCTGCAGCACAAGTGCAGAGCGACACTTCAGGTGGAGAGTCAAGAACAAATATGTGAGGAATGGGGGAGTCTGTGGAATCCAGGACAGGGGAGAGGGGGGCAACAGCAGCCTCTGTGGATCTCATGTGGACTGGCTGGCTGCTACCCTGTCATACCCACAAGAGTCTTGCACTTGGCAAAGCCACAGTGATTGGAGTGCCTGAGGGCATGTACTCAGTAGCTGTGTTCATGCTGGGGTGTGTAAGGATATGCAGGAAAGGGAAGACGTGCAAACCCATCCCTGTGCTGTACAAACTGACAGACAGTCATCCTCCAGTCTCTGTCAGCTCCTGCTGCATTAAGAGACACTAAACCCAAAAAGAAAATCCCAGCTGAAAGTAGCCAGGCGGCTCTCACAGAGGATGAATAACCTGCGATTCAGGAGTGAAAAATGCAAGCACTTCAATACCAGAGCAGTGAATTGCTTCCCAAATCTCAAGAGTGAGGCTCAGAGAGAAGAAGGAGGTCTGCAGCCCAGGGCTCTCTGAATCCTGGCTGATTTATAATTTAAATTTCCTGAGAGCACTCCAACACAATGTGACAAATTATAGAAGAGTGGAGGAATTTGCCTGGAACGAGATCTGGAGCAGCACTTTCATCTCCCTGTCGATGCATGCTTTATTACATTGCATCTCCCACGACGCCACTCTGCACATTTACGACCTTCAAGTATTCTAATTAAGGACTGGCTGTTACATTACTGGCTGTAGCAATTAGAAACATCGCTTAACTTTCCAGTTCTGACCTCCCTTCCTCTGAAATGTAAATGATTTGGGGTATTGTTACAGAGAAATGGAAATGACTTTGGGTATTGTTACAGTGAAATGGAAATGACTTTGGGTATTGTTACAGTGAAATGGAAATGACTTTGGGTATTGTTACAGAGAAATGGAAATGACTTTGGGTATTGTTACAGAGAAATGGAAATGACTTTGGGTATTGTTACAGTGAAATGGAAATGACTTTGGGTATTGTTACAGTGAAATGGAAATGACTTTGGGTATTGTTACAGAGAAATGGAAATGACTTTGGGTATTGTTACAGTGAAATGGAAATGACTTTGGGTATTGTTACAGTGAAATGGAAATGACTTTGGGTATTGTTACAGTGAAATGGAAATGACTTTGGGTATTGTTACAGAGAAATGGAAATAACTTTGGGTATTGTTACAGTGAAATGGAAATGACTTTGGGTATTGTTACAGTGAAGTTTGAGGCACTGTTTGTGTCGGGCTGAGCAGCAGAACTCATTACTGCAACTGGTTAAACCAGTTAAAGAACCGACTCACAGTCCTGTAACAGACTGTCAGACCCCGAGCGAGGGAGACAGAGTCACCCCATCACAGCAAGCACTGCTCGTGTGAATCCACTGGTCACACTCCTGTAACAGACTGTCAGACCCCGAGCGAGGGAGGCAGAGTCACCCCATCACAGCAAGCACTGCTCGTGTGAATCCACCGGTCACACTCCTGTAACAGACTGTCAGACCCCGAGCGAGGGAGGCAGAGTCACCCCATCACAGCAAGCACTGCTCGTGTGAATCCACCGGTCACACTCCTGTAACAGACTGTCAGACCCCGAGCGAGGGGGGCAGAGTCACCCCATCACAGCAAGCACTGCTCGTGTGAATCCACCGGTCACACTCCTGTAACAGACTGTCAGACCCTGAGCGAGGGAGGCAGAGTCACCTCATCACAGCAAGCACTGCTCGTGTGAATCCACCGGTCACACTCCTGTAACAGACTGTCAGACCCTGAGCGAGGGAGGCAGAGTCACCCCATCACAGCAAGCACTGCTCGTGTGAATCCACCGGTCACACTCCTGTAACAGACTGTCAGACCCTGAGCGAGGGAGGCAGAGTCACCCCATCACAGCAAGCACTGCTCGTGTGAATCCACCGGTCACACTCCTGTAACAGACTGTCAGACCCTGAGCGAGGGAGGCAGAGTCACCCCATCACAGCAAGCACTGCTCGTGTGAATCCACCGGTCACACTCCTGTAACAGACTGTCAGACCCTGAGCGAGGGAGGCAGAGTCACCCCATCACAGCAAGCACTGCTCGTGTGAATCCACCGGTCACACTCCTGTAACAGACTGTCAGACCCCGAGCGAGGGAGGCAGAGTCACCTCATCACAGCAAGCACTGCTCGTGTGAATCCACCGGTCACACTCCTGTAACAGACTGTCAGACCCCGAGCGAGGGAGGCAGAGTCACCTCATCACAGCAAGCACTGCTCGTGTGAATCCACCGGTCACACTCCTGTAACAGACTGTCAGACCCCGAGCGAGGGAGGCAGAGTCACCCCATCACAGCAAGCACTGTTCGTGTGAATCCACCGGTCTCACTCCTGTAACAGACTGTCAGACCCCGAGCGAGGGAGGCAGAGTCACCCCATCACAGCAAGCACTGCTCGTGTGAATCCACCGGTCACACTCCTGTAACAGACTGTCAGACCCTGAGCGAGGGAGGCAGAGTCACCTCATCACAGCAAGCACTGCTCGTGTGAATCCACCGGTCACACTCCTGTAACAGACTGTCAGACCCCGAGCGAGGGAGGCAGAGTCACCCCATCACCGCAAGCACTGCTCGTGTGAATCCACCGGTCACACTCCTGTAACAGACTGTCAGACCCCGAGCGAGGGAGGCAGAGTCACCCCATCACAGCAAGCACTGCTCGTGTGAATCCACCGGTCACACTCCTGTAACAGACTGTCAGACCCCGAGCGAGGGGGGCAGAGCCACCCCATCACAGCAAGCACTGCTCGTGTGAATCCACCGGTCACACTCCTGTAACAGACTGTCAGACCCTGAGCGAGGGAGGCAGAGTCACCCCATCACAGCAAGCACTGCTCGTGTGAATCCACCGGCCACACTCCTGTAACAGACTGTCAGACCCCGAGCGAGGGAGGCAGAGTCACCCCATCACCGCGCTGTGGAGAGGAGCTTGCTGGCACCCTGGAATCACATCCTCTTAGAATCTCAGCAGCTGCTGCAATCTGTGCAGCTGTGTGGGGGTTTACCAAACTTAATAATAATAATAATTAAGAAGTTAAAATAATATATAATAACCAAAAGTATCCCTGTGCTCTGTTCTGCTGTGGTCAGTAAACATCCTGTGGTCCTTTTTAAAGAAAGGTCTTCTGGCCACATCTCACCCCTACCATATTCCAGAAACAAAGTGTTTATGCCTGGTCCCATACCAGATCAAGAAAGCTGCCAGTTTGCTGCATTACTTTCATGTAGTTTGACATTCTTGCACTTCCCAGTTTGTTTCACCTCGAGAGTGTGTCTCTTCACTGCCTTCTCTCCCTTATTAAGCAACCAGCAGCTTCTCCTGAAGGACAGGCTTGGTATGCAGTGACCCCCTTAACCCCAGAGACAGGGCTGGAGGAAGTGGAAGAGACTGGCTGGGTCATGGAATTATTGTGTTAGTATATTACCCCTTTAAACGAGGTGCTACAAAAACAAATACTGTGAAAAGAGAATTGCAATCCTGTTATCCTAAAAATGCCCTAATTGTTCAAAAAAACAAAATACTTTTGACAGCTTTTTTTTGTTTGTTTGTTTGTTATTTGGTAGTTCTTTAAAGCCACTATGAGGAAACTGAATCTCAGCCCGTATTGCAAAACACTGTACTGGGAAACAAAGCACAATGCAGAGCAGGAATCCAGAACAGTATATACAAAACAAACCCTAATAATAACACTTACAAAATGCATTTAGAAATCTATTTAGAAGCACATGTTAAAATATATTCCAAAATGGCTGCTTAAATATATTGCAATATGTTTTCAACGGATGCTGAAAATGATGGGAATATATAATGTACAACTAAGGCCAAACATTTGCATCACCCTATAGAAACTGACAAAAATGAAAGAATGTGACATTTCAGAATCTAACATGAAATACTGTACTATAATTACAGCATTCGGTAGACTTTTGCACTTGTAGTTTCTTTGATTACATGATGTTAAATAAAATATCTAAATTATGTTCATATAGTTTTTATTTTTAATGATGTCTCAATCTTAAAATTCTACATGATGCAAAAAGTTTGGCCATAGTTACATATTATGGAAAAGCAATAAAATACATTACAGCATATTTGAGATATATTGTTAGCGTTTTGCAATATATCTGTCATGGGTGGACCTGCCATGTTGTTGCTGGTCAGTGAGATAGTGGGTGTGTCTCTGGTCAGTGAGATGGTGGGTGTGTCTCTGGTCAGTGAGATAGTGGGTGTGTCTCTGGTCAGTGAGATAGTAGGTGTGTCTCTGGTCAGTGAGATGGTGGGTGTGTCTCTGGTCAGTGAGATAGTAGGTGTGTCTCTGGTCAGTGAGATAGTGGGTGTGTCTCTGGTCAGTGAGATGGTGGGTGTGTCTCTGGTCAGTGAGATAGTGGGTGTGTCTCTGGTCAGTGAGATGGTGGGTGTGTCTCTGGTCAGTGAGATGGTGGGTGTGTCTCTGGTCAGTGAGATAGTGGGTGTGTCTCTGGTCAGTGAGATAGTGGGTGTGTCTCTGGTCAGTGAGATGGTGGGTGTGTCTCTGGTCAGTGAGATGGTGGGTGTGTCTCTGGTCAGTGAGATAGTAGGTGTGTCTCTGGTCAGTGAGATGGTGGGTGTGTCTCTGGTCAGTGAGATGGTGGGTGTGTCTCTGGTCAGTGAGATAGTGGGTGTGTCTCTGGTCAGTGAGATGGTGGGTGTGTCTCTGGTCAGTGAGATAGTAGGTGTGTCTGGTCAGTGAGATGGTGGGTGTGTCTCTGGTCAGTGAGATGGTGGGTGTGTCTCTGGTCAGTGAGATAGTGGGTGTGTCTCTGGTCAGTGAGATAGTAGGTGTGTCTCTGGTCAGTGAGATAGTAGGTGTGTCTCTGGTCAGTGAGATGGTGGGTGTGTCTCTGGTCAGTGAGATAGTGGGTGTGTCTCTGGTCAGTGAGATAGTAGGTGTGTCTCTGGTCAGTGAGATGGTGGGTGTGTCTCTGGTCAGTGAGATGGTGGGTGTGTCTCTGGTCAGTGAGATGCTGGGTGTGTCTCTGGTCAGTGAGATAGTGGGTGTGTCTCTGGTCAGTGAGATGGTGGGTGTGTCTCTGGTCAGTGAGATGGTGGGTGTGTCTGGTCAGTGAGATAGTGGGTGTGTCTCTGGTCAGTGAGATAGTGGGTGTGTCTCTGGTCAGTAAGGTGGTGGGTGTGTCTCTGGTCAGTGAGATAGTGGGTGTGTCTCTGGTCAGTGAGATGGTGGGTGTGTCTCTGGTCAGTGAGATAGTGGGTGTGTCTCTGGTCAGTGAGATGCTGGGTGTGTCTCTGGTCAGTGAGATGGTGGGTGTGTCTCTGGTCAGTGAGATGGTGGGTGTGTCTCTGGTCAGTGAGATAGTGGGTGTGTCTCTGGTCAGTGAGATAGTGGGTGTGTCTCTGGTCAGTAAGGTGGTGGGTGTGTCTCTGGTCAGTGAGGTGGTGGGTGTGTCTCTGTCACGTTGTTGCTGGATAGTGAGATAGTTGGTGTGTCTCTCACCTCCCTGCTCACACAGCTGCTGAGCCAAGGCGTCTTTGAAGATGATCTGTCCTCTGTGTGTGGCCGTCGCCCTGCCAGGGAGGATGAGAAACAACAGCAGAGTCTTAATGATTCGCATTTCAAGCACTACTTGACACATTGCATTTCTCATGTAATAGAACGCTCTCATTGCTCACTGAATGTAGACTCCTCTAATTATCTCCTTTCACATTTCACTTTCCTGCTCAGAGCAATCCTTGCAAATGTGTCATTTTTTCATTTTAGAACTTTTTACAACTTCTCTCTTCGAACTGTTCAAAGCTCATTTCAATCTTGTCTGCGTCAAGTGTGTTACAAAGAAGAATCTCACAGCCACCCTCTCTAAAGAGCCGTCAAACCACCTGTCATAATCACTAACAGAATCATAGCTATATAACACAGTTCACAGATTGCATACTGGAAATCTGCAAATATGTTTCATTAATACAATGGTAACAAAGTTTCTCTTTTAAAGAGTTGTGCATGATTAGTAACAGAGCTTCAGGAATGGATTGTGCAAATGGGACAGAGAGCCCCATAATCTGAATAAACCCTAAACATACTGTAGAGCCAGGTAGCCACCCTGTGACAGCGGATATTAATACTGTACAGCCAGGTATCCACCCTGTGACAGCGGATATTAATACTGTACAGCCAGGTATCCACCCTGTGACAGCGGATATTAATACTGTAGAGCCAGGTAGCCACCCTGTGACAGCGGATATTAATACTGTACAGCCAGGTAGCCACCCTGTGACAGCGGATATTAATACTGTACAGCCAGGTAGTCACCCTGTGACAGCGGATATTAATACTGTACAGCCAGGTAGCCACCCTGTGACAGCGGATATTAATACTGTACAGCCAGGTAGCCACCCTGTGACAGCGGATATTAATACTGTACAGCCAGGTAGTCACCCTGTGACAGCGGATATTAATACTGTACAGCCAGGTAGCCACCCTGTGACAGCGGATATTAATACTGTACAGCCAGGTAGCCACCCTGTGACAGCAGATATTAATACTGTAGAGCCAGGTATCCACCCTGTGACAGCAGATATTAATACTGTAGAGCCAGGTATCCACCCTGTGACAGCGGATATTAATACTGTACAGCCAGGTAGCCACCCTGTGACAGCGGATATTAATACTGTACAGCCAGGTAGCCACTCTGTGACAGCGGATATTAATACTGTACAGCCAGGTAGCCACCCTGTGACAGTGGATATTAATACTGTACAGCCAGGTATCCACTCTGTGACAGCGGATATTAGAGGAATTCAATCACATTTTTTTCTGCCACTTGTTTTAATCGAATGGTCTAGTGGATTTGCACAGTTAAGTTGCACAATAGCAGGGAAACTCCACCAAGAGCTGCTTTCAATATGAACCCAGCTCGCTGTGATGTACAATTTATCCGTGATACAATGTGCAGGGTGGGCGACAGCTCCGGATCGTGTTAGTGGTCTAGTCTTAATAAACAAGCAAACAGTACATTTTAGACAGACAGACAAAACAAACAAAACACTCACGGTAATAATCACAGTATCGGTCCTTTCGGTTCTTAGCATAACTATCACAAGGGACAGATCACCTCACTACTTCCCCTTTATATACCTTCAACCAAGACCCCTGTGTTAACGAGCGCACCCGCTCCTCTAATCCGCGGATGCCACACCGTTAACCTTCTGGGTCAATGGTTTAGTGTACCGTAGCTCAGCCCCCTTTCTAGATGGCCCATTGCCGTCTAACCCTGGGAATGAACTCTGGCCATCCAGTCCAGGGTACTCTGTTCCCTTTACTCAGCACCCTCACACGGAGGGAGGGAGATCTAACACCAAGAATCATTCGATCTCTGTCACAGTCTCTAAGAAGGGTCTACACCTGGAACAACGCCAACAGAAATGCCAGGAGAACCTGATTGCTGTTGCCTAGAAAACACTTCCAGATCGATGTCAGAACAAGTCAGATCCACAGCGTATCATGTAATAGTCACTGGAAAACACTTCCAGATCAATGTCAGAACAAGTCAGATCCACAGTGTATCATGTAATAGCAACTAGAAAACACTTCCAGATCGATATCAGAACAAGTCAGATCCACAGTGTATCATGTAATAGTCACTGGAAAACACTTCCAGATCAATGTCAGAACAAGTCAGATCCACAGTGTATCATGTAATAGTCACTGGAAAACACTTCCAGATCGATGTCAGAACAAGTCAGATCCACAGTGTATCATGTAATAGTCACTGGAAAACACTTCCAGATCGATGTCAGAACAAGTCAGATCCACAGTGTATAATGTAATAGTCACTAGAAAACACTTCCAGATCGATATCAGAACAAGTCAGATCCACAGTGTATCATGTAATAGTTATCTGATGTTGGTCCGAACGCAGTGTTTTTCAGGGGACATATTTGGCCAGACTCACCAGGCAGAGGCACGTATAGGGTGGTGAGCAACAAGCAGTGATTTACTAGCTAGCACAGACAGAAGACCTTGGGTATATGGATGTACACTGTGCACCCCAGGGTACTCATGCTTCACTCCTGGGACGGCTCAATTCATCTTCCAGAGGCAGTATTACACAATGTGCAGAAAGCTATAAGCACTGCGAGCAGGTAATGCACCTGCACCTGACCAAATACACACAGGGAACCTTAAGGGCAGGTTTAGTGTGAAATAAATGATGAAAACTTTATAACAAAAGCAGCTTTGCAGCGTGACAGCGTCGTGTTGCACGATCACACACACGCACACACGCACACACGCACACACACACCACACACACACACGCACTCATGCACACGCGCACATGCACACACACACATGCACACACACGCACACACACACGCACACGAACACACACACACGCGAACACACACACACGCACGCACACACACGCGCACACGCACCATTACAGATCAGCTCTGACATATCTGCCTCCTGACTGCTGTCTCTCTGTAGTTTTTATGGGCACAAAATCATTTAAACGTTCATTTCGGGTTCATGAATAATGCAGAGGGACGTTCATTAATTCAGTAACTGGCTCATATGTAACAAAAAAATGTAATTACATTCATATTTTGAAATAGTTTAAAGACCAATTTGGGTTCAGTATTTATGAATAAAACATGGTGTGTAATGAACAACAGGAGAGCGTGTCGGAGCACGGCTCTAAATAGAAGGGGCCTCGATGGATGTGCCTGAAAGAACAAGGCTGGGCTGATCGGCTAAGAAAGCCTGGATTGAGGAGTCTCTGCTTCAGGGAGAGGCGAGGAGTCTCTGCTTCAGGGAGAGGCGAGGAGTCTCTGCTTCAGGGAGAGGCGAGGAGTCTCTGCTTCAGGGAGAGGTGAGAAGTCTCTGCTTCAGGGAGAGGCGAGGAGTCTCTGCTTCAGGGAGAGGCGAGGAGTCTCTGCTTCAGGGAGAGGCGAGGAGTCTCTGCTTCAGGGAGAGGCGAGGAGTCTCTGCTTCAGGGAGAGGCGAGGAGTCTCTGCTTCAGGGAGAGACGAGGAGTCTCTGCTTCAGGGAGAGGCGAGGAGTCTCTGCTTCAGGGAGAGGCGAGGAGTCTCTGCTTCAGGGAGAGGCCATGCTGATTGATTCATGCTGTGTCTTAAAGAGTGGCTTTCATCTAGTTGTGTCTACCGTGGATCTATTGTACTGTGCCATTGGAAGAGTAGGGTTATCCAAAAGACCCAGAGAGAGAGAGAGGCAGACTGGGGTCAAGCAGGGACTTGTCATTGCATTTACATACGGTATATTCATTTACAGAATATATTTTCCAAATTTAGAGAGTCAATTATTTCACACAAAAAAAAACCGAACAAACTGAAAAGTCAACGAATCACAATATTGTGAACCTGATGTATAGTGTAGCAGCAACAAACACAAAAATATTTCTATAGCTCCTGGGAACAGTTTAATTGCACTGTGCTTGACTGGCCAAGTGCATTCGTCACTGGGGACATGCAAAACAAGTTAAATTGAAGAATTGTAATTGTTACAGTAAATGAGGGGGGGTCCGTGCCAGAACAGAATAAACACCGTACTATTGACTTTGAGTTAAGGGTGGAAATACAACACACACCCACTGTCACTCAGAGAGATGCTCACTGGAAAAGCTACAATTAAATCAGGACTGCAGGCTTGTTAGATTGCATGTTCAAGGCAGCAATAAACACCACAATTAGCAGACTGGACAGTCACTGCGGATTGAGAAGATCCCCTGTAATTGAGTGGCTGACAGCTTGTACAGAAGGCACAGCCCTCCAAACACATGTGGAAATGTCACTCTGTGCATACATCAAAGCTTTACATTACACAGAGACCTCCTCGGCTGCTTCAATCCAAACCCTGAAGAAAAACAAGAAGCGTTTGAAAGCAAAATCGTTTAGAAGGGATCAGCACAGCCGCAGCACTGGCAGATTGCAGTGGAGCGGGTCTGTAAGCGCAGATTGCAGTGGAGCGGGTCTGTAAGCGCAGATTGCAGTGGAGCGGGTCTGTAAGCGCAGATTGCAGTGGAGGGGGTCTGTAAGCGCAGATTGCAGTGGAGCGGGTCTGTAAGCGCAGATTGCAGTGGAGCGGGTCTGTAAGCGCAGATTGCAGTGGAGGGGGTCTGTAAGCGCAGATTGCAGTGGAGCGGGTCTGTAAGCGCAGATTGCAGTGGAGCGGGTCTGTAAGCACAGATTGCAGTGGAGCTGGTCTGTAAGCGCAGATTGCAGTGGAGGGGGTCTGTAAGCACAGATTGCAGTGGAGGGGGTCTGTAAACACAGATTGCAGTGGAGCGGGTCTGTAAGCGCAGATTGCAGTGGAGCGGGTCTGTAAGCGCAGATTGCAGTGGAGCGGGTCTGTAAGCGCAGATTGCAGTGGAGCGGGTCTGTAAGCACAGATTGCAGTGGAGCGGGTCTGTAAACACAGATTGCAGTGGAGCTGGTCTGTAAGCGCAGATTGCAGTGGAGGGGGTCTGTAAGCACAGATTGCAGTGGAGCGGGTCTGTAAGCGCAGATTGCAGTGGAGCGGGTCTGTAAGCGCAGATTGCAGTGGAGCGGGTCTGTAAGCACAGATTGCAGTGGAGCGGGTCTGTAAGCACAGATTGCAGTGGAGCGGGTCTGTAAGCGCAGATTGCAGTGGAGTGGGTCTGTAAGCGCAGATTGCAGTGGAGGGGGTCTGTAAGCACAGATTGCAGTGGAGCGGGTCTGTAAGCGCAGATTGCAGTGGAGCGGGTCTGTAAGCACAGATTGCAGTGGAGCGGGTCTGTAAGCGCAGATTGCAGTGGAGGGGGTCTGTAAGCGCAGATTGCAGTGGAGCTGGTCTGTAAGCGCAGATTGCAGTGGAGCGGGTCTGTAAGCGCAGATTGCAGTGGAGCGGGTCTGTAAGCGCAGATTGCAGTGGAGCGGGTCTGTAAGCACAGATTGCAGTGGAGCGGGTCTGTAAGCACAGATTGCAGTGGAGCGGGTCTGTAAGCACAGATTGCAGTGGAGCGGGTCTGTAAGCACAGATTGCAGTGGAGCGGGTCTGTAAGTGCAGATTGCAGTGGAGCTGGTCTGTAAGCACAGATTGCAGTGGAGCGGGTCTGTAAGCGCAGATTGCAGTGGAGCGGGTCTGTAAGAACAGATTGCAGTGGAGCGCGTCTGTAAGCACAGATTGCAGTGGAGGGGGTCTGTAAGCGCAGATTGCAGTGGAGCTGGTCTGTAAGCGCAGATTGCAGTGGAGGGGGTCTGTAAGCACAGATTGCAGTGGAGCGGGTCTGTAAGCGCAGATTGCAGTGGAGCGGGTCTGTAAGCAGATTGCAGTGGAGGGGGTCTGTAAGCACAGATTGCAGTGGAGCGGGTCTGTAAGCGCAGATTGCAGTGGAACAGTGGTTTATTGAACTACACTCGTTCAAGCCCAACCCTATAAATATCCAGTGTAATAGCACCGCGTCCTGCACCCCCAGTCTGGGAGAAGCTGAACTCAGATTCAGACAGGCCAGTGGGCTGCACACGATGGCTCAGTTATTCTGTTCCTAGAGGAAGAAGAGAAGCTGCATTTTCCAGGCTGAACAGCGATGGCACAGGACTGGAAGTGGGGGCTGACTGAGTGAATGTTTATTGTAATTAACTGCCTGTATCGTAACTCCCCCGGGACACCCCTAATAACGAGGGGGGGGGAGCCAAACCCCTGGGGAGCTGTCCCGGAGCACAAAGGAATAATTGAAATGAAAATGTACTGTTTACTGCACAGATTAGGAACAGTAAGTGTTCTGCAGGATAATGCATTTGGGTTTGTTTGTGACTGATGAGTTTTCTTTGCTGTATCCCATTGTACATTAACCTCATACATTCAGTACTGTACATACATACATACCTATAGCATATATATATATATATATATATATATATATATATATATATATATATATATATATATATATATATACACATACATATATATATATATATATATATATATATATATATATATATATATATATATATATATATATATATATATATATATATATATATATATTAAAATGGACATACTGCATACAGATCCATATTGATAACATATTGTTAAGGGTCTTCAATAATTATAAGAATTGTCTGGATCAAGAAGATTTTTGCAGCAAAACTGTGACGGATCTGAACACCACCATTCTTTAGCTGCACGTGACTCGACATTAATGGTGTTTCATTGACCCAGTTTTTAACATCACTGAACATATTGAAAATCCAGGGGAGCAGGTCTGTGAGGGACCAGGAGCACCTTTGAAGATCATCAGGCTGGGCAGAGAGAGCGAGCGAGAGAGATAGCTTGTGTGGGCTGATAGGATGTGTGTTAAAGCCCTGAAAACAGTCTGACATTTGTGTCTGCCAGTACAACGCTGGTGCATTTTTTGCTGGTTGAGTTCAGTTTGCAGAAAAGTGCTAGCGTCCTGTGCTGGCGAGGTCCTTTGTAAGCAGATGGTGGTTAATTCAGGTGCTCGGGTGATTGAAGCTCCACAACATTCCTTTTCAATTACAGCTAACAAGATGAATGCGGGAGCACTCACTTTACTTTTTCTATACACACTGCCAGCAAGTCAAGGCCTCTGGTACGGCACAAGTGGGAAGGTTGCAGGTTGTTTGAGAGATCAGGCCTCCTCTCACACACAGCGCTAACGCAGCCCTCGGGAGCACTTTGGGGAACAAGGATATCCAGCCGGTAATTAAAGCAATCTCCTTCCGAACAGATGCTCACGCTGCCTCGCCAGAAAACAACTCGGAACAAAACAAAACAAAATGATCTGTAAAAATGAAGTCATACGCACAAGAAGAGAGGTGTCCTGAGGCTCTGCAGAGAAGACACAGTCTTTCTTTCAGAGGACGGAGATAAAGCCACCATTAATCTATTTTCACCTTTGTTATCCAGTTAACACGCTAATTCCGCATTCGGAACACACAATAAGCAGAATATTAATAGATCAGCTTGCTTTGTATTTCCCCTTTCGTCCATAAAGTTGAAAGGACCTTCTTCAAACACATCTGTAGAGATTTGTATCAAGGGCAGTCCAATGGGATGTGCAATATGCTCTTTTGTGTGGGTTTGTGTGTAGCGGGGTGGATAATCCAGCTCTTATTTGTTTCATTGAATATATTCCTATGGGGCAGATCTGGGACAGTCTTGATAATGAGTCAAAAGTCTAAGGGTCTGCATTGAAATCTGAAATGAATTTATAGAATCACTTCCTGTATAATGGCTGAGGGACCTGTAGCTTTATTTGAAATCATCCAGGGTTGAGGAATCGGACCTGCATTGGAAACGATCTTCTTTGAAAATCCTCCAACAGAACTGGTTGTGTTCAAGAGCGATTCCAGAAACATCTGCTTCTCCCTGCGGTTCACTCACGAAGCAGTGACCCGTCCCAGCTCTGCTTGGAACCCGTGGACACGGCTGTAGGCTTGATAGCAGTGGAGAACGAATCAGGGCTTGAGCCATGGCCAAGAACACCATGAAGGGGGCTGACTCCCTCCAATCAGACCATCTCTCTGGTTATCCGAATAGAAATGTTCTGCAATCCTTGTGTATAGTAAATCCTTATTCATTGTGGAGTAAGAGGGTGGCAGTTACAGGCCGGGTAGGCCTGAGACACACAGAGACAGAGTTCACACATTCAGCTCAAACCAGGACCTCCTGGCTGCCAGTCCTCAGCTCAGACCACCTGACCACACAGCATGCTATTATAAACCATGCACAAGAAAAGACTCTGCTATAAAAACAACAATCTAAAAATAATGAAGCACGCTGAACCTCGTGTCAGACTGGGCTCACCTCAGAACTGTGGTCATCACCACAGACTGGGATCCAGGCAACCCAAGCAGTGACATCATCCGCTCAGAATGCAGAGTTCCATTCCAGAACCACAGCACTCAGAGTGCAAGGGCATGCCTGCTTTCTGTCTCGCTGCATTTCAGCCTGCATGTTCACTACTTCAGATCAAATGCAACAAGTTTGATTCTCCACCCCAAAAAATAAAGAAAGACATTTAAAATAAATAAATGAATTGGCAACATGTTTTCCAATATGCACCGTAACACGGTTCTATAGCAGCATGGCACTATTCCATCCAACTTTCAGACATACAGACATCACTGCAAAAGAATCCAGCGTTTGTTTTATAATTTAAATCTCAAACGCATGCGTTTACAGAACACGGGGGTGCTTTAGAGTCCCTGAGCTGTGGAATGATTCGTAAGGGAGGCACCATCTCTCGCTGATTTTAAAGTAGGATTAAAAACACATTTTTATCATTTAGCGGTTGTATTTTGAAGGGAAAATGTAACATCCTATTTGATACTATTTTGGTTTTTACAAATCATGTACCTTTTGTCACTGCTTTTAAAGTAAGATTACAAATTTAAAGAGGTACTTTATCATCTTCCCTTTTACTAATTTCTCAGAACTGTTTTGTATACTATTGCCATGCTGCTGTTTTTATCTGTGAAGCTCTTTAAGGTGTTTCATCGTGAAAATGAGTGATTGACTGATTCTTTTTGGACTGAATCTCATCCCTTTCATAACAAGGCAGGTGTTGTGTTGCAGAGTTGACTCAGGTCCTATTTGAACAGAGGTGAGATTGTTTGAGCAGTGAGGTGAAATTATTAGTTTGTAACAATAAGAGAACCGGAATCCTCAACACACTGTCAACCAGAGTTCTATACGTCGTGACATTAAATGTATTTAAATGTATTGCCATTAAATGTATTTATCTAAATCCTAGAAGTCTGAGACACAAAATGTTAGAACTTGAAGCTACTGAACTAACAAGTAACTACGATGTGATAAGTGTTACAGAAACGTGGCTATCCGGGAGGGATGGAGACGAATATAATATTAGTGGGTACACACTGTATAGGAAAGACAGGCAGGACAGAAGAGGCGGAGAGGTAGCGCTATACATCAAAAATAGTCTTGAAGTGTTAAATCTGGAAGCAAAAAACAACGCAGAATCAATATGGGTCAGAATAATGGACAAAAATTCAAAGGGCATAATAACAGGAGCATGCTATAGACCGCCAAATTCAGACGCTGAGCAAAATAATCTGTTATACAATGACATTCGAAATGCGTGTAGAAAAGGAGAAGCCATACTAATGGGGGATTTCAACTTCCCCTGTATAAAATGGGAAAACCCGATGGGGGGCACGACGGACGAAATTGAAATTATTATTATTATTATTTATTTCTTAGCTGACGCCCTTATCCAGGGCGACTTACAATTGTTACAAGATATCACATTATTTTTACATACAATTACCCATTTATACAGTTGGGTTTTTTTACTGGAGCAATCTAGGTAAAGTACCTTGCTCAAGGGTACAGCAGCAGTGTCCCCACCGGGGATTGAACCCACGACCCTCCGGTCAAGAGTCCAGAGCCCTAACCACTACTCCACACTGGTGGAAATGACAAATGACTGCTTCCTAATGCAATATGTCAAGGCACCGACTAGAGGAGAGGCATGCCTTGACTTAGTCTTTTCAAATAATGAAGACAGAATAACTAAAACAGAGGTCAGAGAACCATTGGCAAACTCAGACCACATGGTCTCATTTGAAGTGATTTTTAAAAACCCCAAAGTAACAACTAAAGCTAAGATTTACAATTTAAAAAAGCAAACTATGAAGGTATGAAACAGAGACTAACAGAAGTAGATTGGAGTAAAATAGAGAAAACATCCACAGAAAAAGGATGGCTGTTTTTTAAAAATGTAGTACTAGAGGCGCAAAACAATTACATCCCAAAAGTAGACAAATCTAAATCTAAAACAAAATGGCCAAAATGGTTTAATAGATCAATTAAAAAAAAATATTCAGAGAAAAAAGGCACTTTACAGAGCGTTTAAAAGGGACCAAAAACAAAGCACACAGAAAGAGTACTTGGAACTGCAAACACAAGTGAAAAAGGAAGTTAGAAAGGCCAAGAGAGAGATAGAAATGAACACTGCTAAGGGGGCTAAAACCAATTCCAAAATGTTTTTCCAATATTATAACAGCAAGAGAACATTCAAAGAGGAGGTTAAATGTCTAAGAGACACAAATGGCAAAATCATAGATGAAGAAAAAAAAATAGCAAATATATTAAATGATTACTTTTCACAGGTTTTTACAAAGGAGGACACGGACAACATGTCCCACATGTCAACCTGTTCCTATCCAATTTTAAATAACTTTAGCATAACAGAGGCAGAAGTGTTAAAGGGACTGGGAGCTCTTAAAATAAACAAATCCCCTGGGCCGGATGAGATCGTCCCAATAGTACTCAAAGAAATGAAAGAAACTGAAACTGAATGCAGTAGGGATATAAGGAAATGCATGCACATGGATTAGGGAGTGGTTAACATGTAGAAAACAGAAAGTACTGATTAGAGGAGAAACCTCAAAATGGAGTACCACAGGGATCAGTATTGGGTCCTCTGCTATTCCTAATCTACATTATGACTTAGATTCTGGTATAGTAAGCAAACTTGTTAAATTTGCAGACGACACAAAATAGAAGGAGTGGCAAACTGATGCAGCAGCAAAGGTCATTCAAAATGATCTAGACAGCATTCAGAACTGGGCAGACACATGGCAAATGACATTTAATAGAGAAAAGTGTAAAGTATTGCATGCGGGCAATAAAAATGTGCATTATAAATATCATATGGGAGATAGTGAAATTGAAGAAGGGAACTATGAAAAAGACCTAGGAGTTTATGTTGACTCAGAAATGTCTTCATCTAGACAATGTGGGGAAGCTATAAAAAAGGCTAACAAGATGCTCGGATATATTGTGAGAAGTGCTGAATTTAAATCAAGGGAAGTAATGTTAAAACTTTACAATGCATTAGTAAGACCTCACCTAGAATATTGTGTTCAGTTCTGGTCACCTCGTTACAAAAAGGATATTGCTGCTCTAGAAAGAGTGCAAAGAAGAGCAACCAGAATTATCCCGGGTTTAAAAGGCATGTCGTATGCAGACAGGCTAAAAGAATTGAATCTATTCAGTCTTGAACAAAGACTACGTGGCCATCTGATTCAAGCATTCAAAATTCTAAAAGGTATTGACAATGTTGACCCAGGGGACTTTTTCAACCTGAAAAAAGAAACAATGACCAGGGGTCACAAATGGAGATTAGATAAAGGGGCAGAACAGAAAATAGGAGGCACTTTTTTACACAGAGAATTGTGAGGGTCTGGAACCAACTCCTCAGTAATGTTGTTGAAGCCGACACCCTGGGATCCTTCAAGAAGCTGCTTGATGAGATTCTGGGATTAATTAGCTACTAACAACCAAACGAGCAAGATGGGCCGAATGGCCTCCTCTTGTTTGTAAACTTTCTTATGTCCCAATTATTATCAGATCAAACAGCACGTGCTGCGTGAAGTCATGTGCTGATATTTTCAGTTGGGCAGGCATTGAAGAGCCCTGTATATTCCTTTGCCTTCTTTTTCCAGTCAGTGTTTTAATATGACAAACAGTATTAAACCACCTGCCAAGCCAGAAAGCTCAATATGTGTCAGCTTGTTTAGGTTCATAAGGGTGACAAACCCGCTCTCATTATGCAGTAGAATTGCTTGAGAAGAAGACTGCGAGACCACGTCCTGTCACTCAGGGAATATTCTCTATGCATTAAGCAGTTCGCTGTGTCAGTATATGTATTTATTAGGAATAGCCACATATTCCTTTAAAGGCGCTGATGTTCTTACTACAGCTGGGTTGACTTTGAAGAGACAGCTTCCAGAAGTGAAGTGACTGGATCTGTCTGCAGGGAACGAGCGTGTGGTGCACTGCTTTTAATACATCCCCCAAATATACGAACATGCTAACCTTCTGTTTCCAAAAATATTAAATACAGGCTGGATTTAAAATACCTTTATGGTTGTTTTCAAAGACATGCTCCCTTGAGAAAGCTATATTAAGCATACAAAAAAAAAAGTTATGAATATATATTTTTTTGTCAAATTCTATACTCATTTTACAATAAATCGATTTCAAAAGAAAATCAGATATGCAAGCCATTTACAAACAGGAAATGCGTAAAATGATGTTGTGATAAACATCGCCATACTTGTCAACATTCCTGACCCTTTGTGGTTGTGATCAAGCGTATCTAGACAGGTTTGATTTGTTTCAGAGACAGCAGTATGTATTATAAGCTATTTGCCTTGAACTGTGCACTATTAAGACAGTGATATAATCTCTATGTTTAGTGAATACAACATCAACTCAAACCCCATGATTGCCTTACAGGGCTACAAGCCAAACCACCAGAATACTTGATGCTGAATGTGCCGGTTGCAGCCAGAGTGAACACCCAGGACAGAATCACTGCTTGGTGTTCTGCTGATGACAGCTGATGCTCGGAGGTTCCGCTCCGCCCGCAATGACATCACTGTGCCTGCTCTGGAACAAGGAGCAGACAGACAGTGAGCCACGCCTGCCCTGCTACGCTGTGGTGAACCACACTGCCTCCCTCCAGACTCATAAACACACTCCCCAGTCCAATACCCTGCCCCAAGCTCTGGGGAAGCACGCCTGTTTACACACCAGCGCCATAGCAACCTCAAGCACAGCAAAAGCGGCACCCAAAAGCTATTTCTGCAGTTAATGACTTCTTCGCAAGACTGCGTTTGAAGGATTCTGTCCTGAAAGAGGCAGGCAACACAGCCAGTTTAGAGGGGGAAAAAACAGCACAACTTTATACACCCAGTGGTATAAAATGTACTGAAATTGCTGGTCATCAAAATGAATTCATGAGCTAAACAACATGTTTTCCACCAAAGTTTCAATGAATAAATAAACAGTGGTGCTGCATGTCGCGCAGGGGTAAAAGACCCAGCTGGCACGGGATTGACTGTTGTGAAAAGGAGGTATGGAACATTAGCTGGTTGTGATAAGGAGCCTGGTTCTTGTGTATGGTGGGAAAGATGCTGGGCTGGCAAGTGCTAAGTATTGAATTTGTGCCACACTCTCCTGTAATGAGTTTGTGTCACACTGTCCTGTATTGAGTTTGTGTCACACTCTCCTGTATTGAGTTTGTGCCACACTCTCCTGTAATGAGTTTGTGTCACATTCTCCTGTAATGAGTTTGTGCCACACTCTCCTGTAATGAGTTTGTGTCACACTCTCCTGTAATGAGTTTGTGTCACACTCTCCTGTATTGAGTTTGTGTCACACTCTCCTGTATTGAGTTTGTGCCACACTCTCCTGTATTGAGTTTGTGCCACACTCTCCTGTGTTGAGTTTGTGTCACACTCTCCTGTATTGAGTTTGTGTCACACTCTTGTGTATTGAGTTTGTGTCACACTCTCCTGTATTGAGTTTGTGTCACATTCCCCTGTATTGAGTTTGTGTCACACTCTCCTGTATTGAGTTTGTGTCACACTCTCCTGTGTTGAGTTTGTGTCACACTCTCCTGTATTGAGTTTATGCCACACTCTCCTGTATTGAGTTTGTGCCACACTCTCCTGTGTTGAGTTTGTGTCACACTCTTGTGTATTGAGTTTGTGTCACACTCTCCTGTATTGAGTTTGTGTTACACTCTCCTGTATTGAGTTTGTGTCACACTCTCCTGTGTTGAGTTTGTGTCACACTCTTGTGTATTGAGTTTGTGTCACACTCTCCTGTGTTGAGTTTGTGTCACACTCTTGTGTATTGAGTTTGTGTCACACTCTCCTGTGTTGAGTTTGTGTCACACTCTTGTGTATTGAGTTTGTGTCACACTCTCCTGTATTGAGTTTGTGTCACACTCTCCTGTATTGAGTTTGTGTCACACTCTTGTGTATTGAGTTTGTGACACACTCTCCTGTGTTGAGGTTGTGTCACACTCTCCTGTATTGAGTTTGTGTCACACTCTCCTGTGTTGAGTTTGTGTTACACTCTCCTGTATTGAGTTTGTGCCACACTCTCCTGTGTTGAGTTTGTGTCACACTCTCCTGTATTGAGTTTGTGTTACACTCTCCTGTGTTGAGTTTGTGTCACACTCTTGTGTATTGAGTTTGTGCCACACTCTCCTGTTAACACATAGATTAGAATGGAGCTGCTGTAGAATGACAGGACAGCATTGCCGGGGGATATCGGGTTCAGTGTGACTACAGTGCTGTTGAAGCTATGCCTGAAGTGCATTGCAAGAGACCATAGAAAACTGCAGCAGTGATTTTACATTCCACTCGGCTACCCAGAGGCTCTGAGGTGTGTCCGTGCTCTTCCAGAACCTTGACAGTCCCCAATTCCAAGAGGCATTCCGGAGTGTGTGGAGGGCTGAGCTGAGCGCAGTGCTCGGGACTGGGAACATCGCCCCGGGTTTGTCCTGACATTCTGGAAGGACGCGCTGCTTCGTTACTTCAATTCTCTGCCTGCCACTGAAACAGCTGCTAATTGCATTTTGATAGATCATTCAAACAAAGTCATAAATCAAGCAGAAACACATAACTAGGAATCAGAGGGAAGATTTAGCACTGGGGAAGCTTAAGCCAACATTACAATAATTCTTAATAACCCACACATGGCTCCACAAGCTGTCAGAACCCGCTGTCCTTCTTAACTCTCCCCGCTAATGTCTGCTTCCCAGACAGACTGGCCACAGAGGAACCTGCCAGAGCATGAGGGGAAGGTGATGATGTCCTGGTCTTGTCCTTCACCACTCTCTCACTCGCTCTAAACTAGTTGAGCATGTGCATTTCCAGGCTCCCCAGCTTCTAATTGGTTTTGAAATTTGGGGTTGTTATGATGGACAGCCTTCCTGTCTGCTGGGAATTCACGTCCCTCTCCCAGGTGTCTAGGTATGTGTTACATTGTGCCGTCTCCTGGAATTTCACAGATGTAGAATACACAAAGCGAGAGAACACAGTGCTTTCTTTATCCAATGAATATATACAGTGTAAATATACTGGCTATGCAACTGGATCCCATCGGGTAATATCTGTCAGCAGATATTAACAGCAGCAGTAGAAGTCAAAACAGAAACTGATCACTAACATATATATACACACACACACACACACATATTATATATACAGTATGTGTGTATATATATATATATATGTGTGTGTGTGTGTGTGTGTGTGGACTATTTTGTGTAGATCAGTGACAAAAACTCCTAATTAAATCCATTTTAATTCCAGGTTGTAACACTACAAAATGTGGAAAAGTCCAAGGGGGGTGAATATTTATGCAAGGCACTGTGTATATAATTTAGTTTTTGCTGCCTTTCTAAACATTCTGGATATAAAATCAATGAGACAGCTTTCAGCTCTTCTATCTGTCACTGATTTCACACGCAGCATTGAACCGTGTCCCTTTAATAGAAGCTCTTTATACTGCACCTGAGAAATGTGTGCACAGTGTGAACCTGAGACTGAGCAGATTACCCAGCATGCCATCGGGCTCTATTCACACAGCGTGGACTCGTGAGATATTGAAACAATGTTTTTTGTAAACCCTTGCTTTTTAATGAACAAATATAGTTTGATATCGTCCTGAAACTGCTCCGGACTGACTGTTGGTGGTTAATTAACAATAGTAAAGACCAGTTTCAAAAATATCAAACTATTTAATAAAAACAGGCTCTGGAAAGCCCTTCTTTACCCCAGTCCTGAGTCTCAGCTTTGTGATTGAGCCTGCAGTGCCAGTTCTTGCTGGCCCCTCTACAGTAGGATGTGCCTGTGATTCAGACTGCTTTCTGCAAAGTTTTCAAGGCTTGTGAATGTGTATTTGTGTTGTGTCTTCTTCCTAAATCTGAGCCTCATAAAATATGAACGGTTTGTAACATGAGAAAATAGCTCAGTTTATTTGATTTTTTCACGAATTATTTCGAACGAGGGCTCACTAACAGCCCAGACTGATTGAGGCTCCTTCAATGTATTACGTTGCAGTGAGATGAAATGACACGCGTCTCTACATTTCTCACTCCGGATTTGGAAAGGTCATTCCAGGGAGCCCAAGGGCAAGGTCTGTTTTAAATCTTAATTCTGTGGTTTCTCTGGCTCACAATTGAAACTCATTTTGTTTTGCACCCCTTACCTCCCCATTAAGTACAGTGTTTTAAGAAGCCCAGTTGAATGAAGTGCTGTAACCTGCTCCTGCCCTGCTGTCTAATTTCAGATGTTAGGATGGACACCAGTGCAAACAAGATGTTTCTTCTGATATAATACTGTGAGCCAGCTTCACTTCAGCAACTCCATTCCACATTAACAATGTGCTGGAGTGCCTTGAGGGAGCTGCTATTGAAATGCACTGCAGAAATGAAAACTGTGTTGTTGGGATAAAACGAAGCTAGCTGCTTAACACACAGGGTTCTGCATCATCTCATTAATTAAGGTGCCTCGTTAAGCAATGTTTTATCTGTTTGTGTTAATTAATATTTGAATTATGCACAGAAGAAATATTCCAAGCTGCTGCGTCTCTGAGCAAAGTGGTTGTGTCGTGATATTCGTTTTGCAGCGATTTCCCCAGTAGGGTAATTCAGCTGAGCTGTACCAACCCATTCCACAGAGGCGAGAGGGGCGTAGGACTCACATGAAGTTGACGCAGCCGGTGCCTGGCGGGGGGGCGATCCACATGAAGCTCAGGCTGGTGGTGGGCAGGTGGCTGACGTGGGAGGCGACCACACTGCACATGAACTGCGTCCCGAACTGACGCTCCGACATGATGCCTGCAAAGAGAGGGGCACAGCGTCAACACATCAATAATACAGCTATAACTCACCTGTATCATGCAGATAGCTCAGCTATAACTCACCTGTATCATGCAGATAACACAGCTATAACATGCCAATGGCACTGCTATAACACAGCTATAACATGCAATAGTACACTATAATGCAGACAACTCAGCTATAACATGCAATAGCACACTGTATCATGCAGCTAACACAGCTATAACACATCTCTAACACACAAAGTGTCAACCCTGTTTTTTCAGGAGCCCGCAGTGTTTGTTAAATCCTGCTAGTTTTGACTGCTGCATCTTTTACTGAAGTGGAATGAAGATGAAGCAGTCATGCTGTCAGAATATTAAGACCAGCATGATGGAAAAAAAATGATGAAATCAGACTCTGACAATTCGCCTTGACTCATAACAACAGGAATAGCGCGTAGAATACAATACAAGAAAAGTACAAGAACATTGCAAGCCTTTTTCAAATCAGCAGGAGAAGAAACCAAATTAAAAAGGCAAGCCTTTATTTAAAGTATATGACTACAGCTGCTTTATCCAATACTGATGCAGGTACTGTAAGCAGTGAGGTGACCTAGTTCTTCCTGTTGAGTTCACAGGAGGAGGTCCAGGTTACAGCATGGCTGGAGCAGGCTGACAGGAGGAGGTCCAGGTTACAGCATGGCTGGAGCAGGCTGACAGGAGGAGGTCCAGGTTACAGCATGGCTGGAGCAGGCTGACAGGAGGAGGTCCAGGTTACAGCATGGCTGGAGCAGGCTGACAGGAGGAGGTCCAGGTTACAGCATGGCTGGAGCAGGCTGACAGGAGGAGGTCCAGGTTACAGCATGGCTGGAGCAGGCTGACAGGAGGTGGTCCAGGTTACAGCATGGCTGGAGCAGGCTGACAGGAGGAGGTCCAGGTTACAGCATGGCTGGAGCAGGCTGACAGGAGGAGGTCCAGGTTACAGCATGGCTGGAGCAGGCTGACAGGAGGTGGTCCAGGTTACAGCATGGCTGGAGCAGGCTGACAGGAGGAGGTCCAGGTTACAGCATGGCTGGAGCAGGCTGACAGGAGGAGGTCCAGGTTACAGCATGGCTGGAGCAGGCTGACAGGAGGAGGTCCAGGTTACAGCATGGCTGGAGCAGGCTGACAGGAGGAGGTCCAGGTTACAGCATGGCTGGAGCAGGCTGACAGGAGGAGGTCCAGGTTACAGCATGGCTGGAGCAGGCTGACAGGAGGAGGTCCAGGTTACAGCATGGCTGGAGCAGGCTGACAGGAGGAGGTCCAGGTTACAGCATGGCTGGAGCAGGCTGACAGGAGGAGGTCCAGGTTACAGCATGGCTGGAGCAGGCTGACAGGAGGAGGTCCAGGTTACAGCATGGCTGGAGCAGGCTGACAGGAAGAGGTCCAGGTTACAGCATGGCTGGAGCAGGCTGACAGGAGGAGGTCCAGGTTACAGCATGGCTGGAGCAGGCTGACAGGAGGTGGTCCAGGTTACAGCATGGCTGGAGCAGGCTGACAGGAGGAGGTCCAGGTTACAGCATGGCTGGAGCAGGCTGACAGGAGGAGGTCCAGGTTACAGCATGGCTGGAGCAGGCTGACAGGAGGAGGTCCAGGTTACAGCATGGCTGGAGCAGGCTGACAGGAGGAGGTCCAGGTTACAGCATGGCTGGAGCAGGCTGACAGGAGGAGGTCCAGGTTACAGCATGGCTGGAGCAGGCTGACAGGAGGAGGTCCAGGTTACAGGATTGCTGGAGCAGGCTGACAGGAGGTGGTCCAGGTTACAGCATGGCTGGAGCAGGCTGACAGGAGGAGGTCCAGGTTACAGCATGGCTGGAGCAGGCTGACAGGAGGAGGTCCAGGTTACAGCATGGCTGGAGCAGGCTGACAGGAGGAGGTCCAGGTTACAGCATGGCTGGAGCAGGCTGACAGGAGGAGGTCCAGGTTACAGCATGGCTGGAGCAGGCTGACAGGAGGAGGTCCAGGTTACAGCATGGCTGGAGCAGGCTGACAGGAGGAGGTCCAGGTTACAGCATGGCTGGAGCAGGCGGATGGAGCAGTAATGTGTGCTTGATGTCTTGTTCCTGGCGATCAGTAGGGTGCTAATCACTGTCCTGGTTCTCACAGCATTCTATACAAGCCGTTAATGACCCCAGTCTTGTTCTGGCCGTCCTCCAACTTCCATGCGACCCTCTCCTCTCTCTCATCTCTCTCTCATCTCTCTCTCTCCATGTCTTTAATGCACCGAGCAATGCATCAGTGAAATAACATGCTGTAGCCATGCTGTAACCTGGATAATGCATTTATTAATGATTTGTAATGTAGTGGAAAGATTCAATCACTGTAATTGCAGAATACATCTTGGGACTGTGAGGATTGGTCTTTTCATTAAGTAGCAGCGTTTTGAGTTACAATGATACTGCCTGATGTACATTTTAAAACATGCGCTACGCTCCAGATGGGAATGCGTTCAATTGCCTCCGCTCCATTTGCTTAACAGATTCAACTACCATTTATTTCCTTTTGATAAAATCCTGAAGACAATGTTATCACAGAGCACTGCATATGGATAGGAAGTACTATTAATAAATCAGGACAAAGACACTGAATCTCCAGCACTGACAGCTGAGCAAACACTAAAACTCTCCTTTCTGAGCTCGCAAAAGTGCTGTCACTTTAATCAAAAACTGAAACCCCAAATGAATTGCGCAGGATGAAGTGATCTGAACGAGCCAGGTAATCATGAGATGATGGCCTGTTAGCTCCCTGTGCAATAATCCTGTGTGCTCAGCTGCAACACATACACAAATACACCAATACATAATACATAGTAACCCATCGTAAAAACCCTACAGCATGCTTGTGCTGTAATGATGGGAAGCGCGTGCTGTACTGGGTGTGTAAATAAATGAAATTGAACAAATGAAGACGTCTTAGTTATCTCTTTCAATAGGATAATGCAGCTCCCTCCTGCACAGGTTCAAACTCCTGAGCAGTCTGAACATGGCTCCCACTTGAATTCCATGTCTAGCCCTTTGCGTGTGAGGTGCTTCGTGACAGCAGAGTGGAATGAAGCAGATTAAAGGCTGTCCTGCTCGGTCATCCTCAATGCTATCTTGTTGAGCAGCTGTTCTCCCCTCTCCGGCTCACACAGGAGGTTTATGACGAGTCACACGCTCAGTCCATTCACAGATGAAGTGTTGAGGGTGCCTGCTATTTAATAACGGTGCCAGCATCGAAATGCAATCCTGTAATCACTGAGTAATGCAACACTGGCCCAGCAATCTCCAGGCAGGTTTTTTCCTTCCCTTTGTTAATGCTGTGTGATTGATCAGAGGCGGGGGAGAGTTGAAGCGTGCTAAGACAGGACTATTAATATGAATGAGTGATTAAAACACTGCTTTATTTCATGAGCTTATCTAGCCTGGCTCCCTTTCTCTCGCCATGGTGCCCACTGACCCGTTTCAGAGCTATCAAAGGCTCCTGTGATTTGCAATGCAATTATCCAGCGATGGTGCAGCACCAGTGTATCATTGTGCTCTGTGGAGTGCACACCATTGGCCAACACAGAAAGGAAATTGCTAAGCCCATCGGCAACACTGGAGGGCAGGTCCTGGCGGGGGTTTGTCTACACGTCCCAGTTGTTAAATGTAGCCACGGGTAGAACTGTACGACAATGACAACGACAATGACAACGACAACGACAACCACAACCACAACCACAACCACAACCACAACAACAATTATTTGATTATTTAGCAGACGCCTTTATCCAAGGCGACTTACAGAGACTAGGGTGTGTGAACTATGCATCAGCTGCAGAGTCACTTACAACTATGTCTCACCCGAAAGACGGAGCACAAGGAGGTTAAGTGACTTGCTCAGGGTCACACAATGAGTCAGTGGCTGAGGTGGGATTTGAACCGGGGACCTCCTGGTTACAAGCCCTTTTCTTTAACCACTGGACCACACAACAACCACAACAACCACAACAACACTCATTTGAATTTCTAAGAAAAGGACCTGCAGGCGCTATACTATACAACAGAGAACACAAGAACAGATGTACGTGCAAAGACTGGCAGACCAAGAAACAGCCATGTCAGAATTGAGCTGTATGTTTTTAGTGCAGCCTTGGCAATGGATGCACATAGTTATTATTGAGCAGTTTAGCTGCATAGCATAGCATAGCATGAATACGCCCTGCTGCCCAGCATTGTCTTCAGTGAAACTCAAGGAGCAGGGAAGACAGTGACTTTGAGAGCTCAAGGCACTGCTAGTGATAGAACCGGAGAGCAGCTCACTGTTGGGCTCAGCTACCAATGGGCATACCTTTTATTTATTGATTGATTGATTGATTGATTGATTGATTGATTTAACCAGTAGATTTCCCCATTGAGACCGAGGCCTCGTTTACAATGGGGTCCTGGAAAACAATAAAAGCACAATCGCATAGCACAAGAAACCCAATAAAAACTAAACCAGCAGCATCCACAGATCAAACAATAGAATAAATAACGCATGGATCTCTTTGTGAATGTGGACTGAAGGAGAAGCATTGGCAGGAGGTTCCAATTCCCAGATACGATCTTTAAAACCAGAGAAGGAAAGATTATCCGATTCCATCTTCATACTGTGATGGAAACAGTTCCATGTCTTCAGGAGTTGATATGCAAACGATAATTCTGCCATACGTGTTTGAACCCTTGGAAGAGCCAAATGAACACAATGTAAACTGTAAACTGTAGCCAGTGCTGGTACCTTCAGTCCAGTTTGAACAGAATGCTGAGAGGGTAAACTGTAGCCAGTGCTGGTACCTTCAGTCCAGATTGAACAGAATGCTGAGAGGGTAAACTGTAGCCAGTGCTGGTACCTTCAGTCCAGATTGAACAGAATGCTGAGAGGGTAAACTGTAGCCAGTGCTGGTACCGTCAACCCAGTTTGAACAGAATGCTGAGAGGGTAAACCGTAGCCAGTGCTGGTACCTTCAGTCCAGTTTGAACAGAATGCTGAGAGGGTAAACTGTAGCCAGTGCTGGTACCGTCAACCCAGTTTGAGTGGTACTAGAGAGGTACACTTTATACAGCAGGGCTTGTGGTGTGTGGAAGTGCTTGTGGAAGCTGGAGTGCCTGAGCTTTCATCACTGGAGCAAGGGAGCCGGTCCTGTGAATGATGTGATCCGTCAGGTCTGATCAACTTCCCCGCTGAAACCAATACCTGCCATTGAGATCTATGAGGCAAGCACAGAGGTGCGAGTGTGTGTGTGTGTGTGTGTGTGTGTGTGAGTCCCTCGCTCTGACACAAGGCAGCTTGCTTATCAGACTGCTGTCCTCTGTGTGTCACTGGCTGCGCCAAGCTGTCAATCATTGCACTGACCCCGGTGCGACCCCGTGACCTGGAGAGGGGCACCGCTGTCAACGAGAGCAGAGAAGAGCAGATCGCATCTCACTCAACACGGGAAGAGACTGTCAGCGAAGCTCCCCCGACTTCTGCAGCCCTGCCTGCCGCTGAAGGAAATGTCTTCCTGAGGGAGAGGAGAAGGACAGGGCAGCCAGCTCAGCAGAGCCAGCACTCACTGTCTCACTCTCTCTGTATTCACTGGCAAACCTGGACAGGCCAGCGGACGAGAGCAGGGCCAGGGAAACATGGTTCTTCCAGTCCGTTTCACTGCAGCCAGTTGTTAAATTATTGAATTGACCCTGCTGCTGCAGCTGCTGATGATGCTGACACATTCAATAATGAAGGACCTGGCTGGAACAAAGTATTGCAATAGCAGGGGTCTGGAGGAGCGAAGGCAGCCCTGCCCTGCACAAGAGCACAACTTGGGATTGTGCCCCCTGCTTAAAAGATGATTAGCAACAAAAATGATTTTCATCCCAGTGCCGTGAGATACAGCAGCAGCTGTCATTTAGGGAGGGGGGTCAGGTGTTTGGAGGGGGGTCCCCTAACCAAGGCTCGTGAATTTGACTGAACCCCACCTGGTAGCATTCTGAAAAACAAAGAAGCACCTCATCCCATCTGCAACTTTCTAATCCTGGCACACAAAGGGTCATTACAGAGAACCACTTCACACAGCTCTGCTTTCATTGAACTGAAAACGAGAGTGACGACAATCAGTTAGGAATTCAAAGAGAAGGGTTATGCTACAAGATAATTACATTGCATATTGCTGTAGAACTTTCCCCAGTAAGTACTAGTAAATTACATATTGCCTCTAAAACTGAATTTCATTTTACTCCTGGAGTGCATTTAATAACTTACAAAAAGCTGACAACCCTTCAGCCTTGATTTATAGCCCCTCCTCCTGTCCTTGTAACACGGAGCAAGCATTCACTCTAAACACATTTAATACAAAAAAAACAGCAGATCATTCTGGAAGATATTAAATGCACTGCAAGGCAGCTTCACGAGAAAATGATATAAAAGATGATTTCTTGCAAACGATTCTGTGTTATTTGATTTGCCAGCAGGGAATGTAATCACATATTTGAATAAACACCTAATGGCTGTAGAGACAACACACTTTTTAATTAAACACACAGCAGCTTGTAAAACAATAATAAAGTATGCAGCCGTGTAAAAGTAAATAATGTTAAAACAAATGATCTCTGCATGATTCTTTAAGGGGGGCTCACAAGATACAGCAAGTGACTGATCTGCTGCAGTGTTCAGAGATGTGCTATTCACTGAGGCCCCTTTATAACACCAGAGGAGCCCCCAGCAGTGACAAGACATCCCCAGCACCTGGAACTGGACTGCATATTCTTCCAGCAGGAGCGCTCGTGTCCTGATGATTACAGGCCAGAATTTCCAGGCTATAAGACCTCAGCTGATCACGTGGTTATCGCTGCAGAATCATCTGTGCAGTAGCACACAGTCGCCTTTATACATGGGTGATCTACACGGTCTAAATGCGGGTCAAACAGTCCCATCAGTGAGGTTCAAAAACTTTAAACGTTCTGAAGGAGGGATGGCCCCTACACATTACATCATCTCATTGTAAACTATCAAAAACATATCAATACCCATGTAACTCACCCCTCTCTTGCGTTTGATTCATTCGCATCCCTCCACCTCCCCATCTCCGCCCCAGTAGCTTCTCTAGGTACAATCTATAATGGGGGGGGGGGGGGGTCTCCTGCCTCGTCCAGACAACCAGCTGGTGGACCCTCAAAGCAAGAAGCTTTGAGGCCAAATTGTTTATTTCATACATCGCATAATCATAAAATAAAAACATTCCTTAAACTCTCATTTCTGTCTTATGGGGTTTGTCCTGAACTACTGAAACACCAGGTGGCAAAGGAACCCAGAGATTGAGGAGCTTCTTGAGCAGGGAGGTGTGAGGTTCAGTACATTAGGGAGAGTTCAGGATACACTTCAGCTGGGGGAGTCTGTGCTCAGAGATAAAGCAGGGTCCGCCCCCTGGACAGGGAGAGGGTCCGCCCCCTGGACAGGGAGAGGGTCCGCCCCCTGGACAGGGAGAGGGTCTGCCCCCTGGACAGGGAGAGGTAGCTGGGCAGGGAGAGGGTCCACCCCCTGGGCAGGGAGAGCAAGCTGGGCAGAGTGATACTGGAACTCCTCTGTAACTGAGTCAGCCACTTGCAACACCATCTTAACACAGTGTTTTCAAAACCATGTCCAGAGACTGCTGGGATTTCAACAGAGTGAAATGAAGACAAAGCCCTGGCTTTAGTCACAGCGCTAGTGCTCAGCCTTCAACAGAAAAGCAAAACCGCATGAGCCGAGCACACAGCCCAGACCTCCTTCCCCTGGATTACATTAACATGCTGGCACAAGATAACAGCATCTGAAAGACGCGCTCCCTGTGTGCCAGGGCTGTTTCATCCAGTGCTTCCAATTGCAGGCTGCATGAGTGCATATAGAAGAGGATCTCATCTGTGACCACACAGCTCTCTCAGCGATGAAGCTCAAGGGTGACTATGGGCAGAACGCAAACAGGAGATCACTGACGATTTGGAAGATTCTACAGGCTACATAACTCAAACAGGGATGTGAAAAAAGCATTCTTGTTTGAAAACAACAACAACAAAAAAATAATCTACAAAATGTAGCACAAAAGAAGCATGAGCACAAGTCAGCAATAAAGCCTTGACATGCTGAACACGAGACCCCTGGGGCAACACGTTACAGAGTAGGACAGATAGAAACTATGTGGATTATATTAAACCTAGATAATGTTCTAGTTTCCCTAACCTTGTCACTACAGCATGTTCCCAAACTCTTCTCTTCATTCTGATGCAATAACAGCACAGTTCCTATACCGCATGCATCTCACATGAATGGCGGCACCAGTTCAGCTGAGTTGCCTATCAGGATACGCAGGTCCCTTATCCCGGCTCTGCCTGGGAGGGATACTCCCCTATCTTTTATCTGATCACCATGCAGAATGGCTTCCTCCCTGCAGCTGGACTCTCTAACTATCTGACCACAGCTAAAGCCTGGTGCGTGTATCCGCTAATTATCCATCACAAATCAACTGCAATCTTTCTACTAGACACTGGCAGTCCCCCGTCCCCGTCCCCGTCCCCCACTCACCAGACTGGAGGTGCTGCTGGATTCAGCAGCCTGTGTTCTTCAAATAGCTCACAAGAAGCACTCTGACCACATAGCCCAGGTTTCATACAGTATCTTACTGTTACAGCGCAGGGCTGTCCCCAGCATGCCTCCAGCCCACCTCTAGATTTTGCATTATTTAACTTTGCTTCTTTTTCTTTTAAATCTAAATCTGTAATTGAACCATAACACCCCCCCACCCTCCACCCACCTGGTTCCCCACAAACCCCCTTATTTGCTTTCCCTTGCACTTCCCCTCCTGCCTCAGAGTATCTCACTCCTCTCTCCCTGCACGCTGGTACCTCACCCCTCTCCCTTCTCCTCTCCTCTCCCTGCACACTGGTACCTCACCCCTCTCCCTTCTCCTCTCCTCTCCCTGCACCCTGGTACCTCACCCCCCTCCCTTCTCTTCTCCCTGCACCCTGGTATCTCACCCCCCTCCCTTCTCTTCTCCCTGCACCCTGGTGTCTCACCCCCCTCCCTTCTCTTCTCCCTGCACCCTGGTATCTCACCCCCCTCCCTTCTCCTCTCCCTGCACCGTGGTACCTCACCCCCCTCCCTTCTCTTCTCCCTGCACCCTGGTACCTCACCCCCCTCCCTTCTCCTCTCCCTGCACCCTGGTATCTCAACCCCCTCCCTTCTCTTCTCCCTGCACCCTGGTACCTCACCCCCCTCCCTTCTCTTCTCCCTGCACCCTGGTATCTCACCCCCCTCCCTTCTCTTCTCCCTGCACCCTGGTATCTCACCCCCCTCCCTTCTCCTCTCCCTGCACCGTGGTACCTCACCCCCCTCCCTTCTCCTCTCCCTCGGTGGCTGCTGACTGGGCTTGTCTACCCCTCTGATCTGATCTGATCTCCAGTGACCGGGGCTGACTGCTGTGCTCTATTTAATTAATCTGATCTGACTCCTGCTAACTCAGCCCCGACAAGTGCCACTGTCATCTCCAGCGAACTGAGTCAACCATTATAATGTCAGGACAGGGACCGTTTCATTAGCATGAACAGAATCACTGTCGGACATGTTGTCATTTCAGAACATGTTAGACGTTGTTTGTCTCGGGTCCGGACTCTTCAAACAGTAAAGAAGATGCTGCACAAGAAGTACGTCTGCAAGTGGCACACGGAGACCTGAAGTCTAATCACAGCGCTCAGGACATCTGAACTAAGCTGATTCTGAAGGGCTCTGCACTGGAAATTGAAGTTCCCTCTCAGGGATTTGCATTAATCAATTTAGGGAACACAGTCACCCCCCATACCAGCCTTCACAGTATGTCAAGCACATATGCTGTATGCATGTTGCAGATTCAATATTCACAACACTGCACTTACACTTCAGAAAGGGCATGACAATGGTTCTACTATATGCTTACAATACTTACATGTTTATTAATATGCTTTACCATACCTCGCTATTCTTTACAATGCTTGCCTATGCTTTACCATAGGTACCTCACATCCATACCATTTCACTGTGCTTTATTACACTTTGCATTGCTTTTACTGTGAGAATCTTTTATACACACACTGTGTGCAATTCTTCATGTTTAGTTTTTTTAACTCTCTTGCTCATTAAGCCAATGGGTTTGTAGTGTGCATTATCACAGTCCTGTTTTAACTCTCTTGCTCATTAAGCGAATGGGTTTGTAGTGTACATTATCACAGTCCTGTTTTAACCACTGATTATGCTGTGCTCAGTAAATCCTAACCCAGCACTTGCTGTGTGACCCAGTCTCAGAATAACAGCCTTAGCAAGCCTCAGTGGAAATGTTAACTAATTTGATTTTTAATTTAACTCGACTCCTACTAATTACTGAGGTCTTGATTATTAATCTGATTTGGTCCAAAAACTGAGGCTAATTTCAAGTTGTATTAAAATCACTGTGAATGAAAAGGAGAACACAAAAGAGCATCCTAGAAATGAAGAGCTTGCTGCTGGGTGTGTGCAGCAGCCTGTCTCTCAGCCTGGCCTGGGGCTCCTTCCAGGAATCTGAATGACCTTCCCACAGGGGAATAGTGTGGGTTCAGGATTGATATTCCAGGGAACCAAGAGTATCTCCTGGAATATAAATGGTCTGGCTGTGATTACTCAGCTGGGTAAGCTGGGATCATGTGCTATGGATTTGAAGATAGCATTTGGTACAGATGTTCATTAATGTATTTGAACAACCCTACTAACCCTAAGCCTTATCATGGACAGAGTGAGAACCAACATGCATCCCCAGTAACCGTAACCCTTATCATCCTGCATCCACCCCACCTAGTAATCTAAACGCATGGACAGAGTGAGAACCAACATGCATCCCCAGTAACCCTGACCCTTATCATCCTGCATCCACAACACCTAGTAATCTAAACGCATTTTCAAACTACCACAGTTCAATTTTTACAAGACAATACAAGCAACAACTCAGAGAATCTGAAACCTCAAATTGAAGGCAAGAGGCTCTTTCATCATGTTTAAGCGCAGCTTGACATTTATCAGGGAAACAGCCCATCTGAGAGGAAATTGAATGTGCCACTACACCTCTCCCTGACAAGAGGAGGCTGTGATACCATCAGCTCCGCCTGCAGCCCTAACGAGAGCATCGCTGTGAGGACCCTCACTGACAGCAACACAACGCTAATGAGGTTCAAGTCAAAAATCACAAGAGGAAAGAAAACAGATACATTTCTTTATCTTCAGAGTCTCTCTCGCTGTGTGCTGGGAACAAGCATCTTCTCAGGACGAGCACCGTTCCGGGACAGAGCAACGTGCGTGTGTGTGTGTATGTGTGTGTGTGTGTGTGTGTGCGGGAGCGCGGTCTTGTATAGATTTCCTTTTAATTAACTGCCTCTAATTGTCTGAGATTAGAGCCTCTGCTGCTGTTGTTTCCTCATTCATCAGCCCCTAATCAGACCTCCGCGGCTGGCAGAGCCCTTTCTGAGGATGCGATCATTGCGACAGAAGCTCATTAAGCTGCAGAGCTGGTGGCTCCTCAAGCCTCGCACTGGAAGATAATCACTGTTGAATATACATCCTGTGTTACTGACTTCCAAGCAGTGCGGGCTGGGACCGGGGGGAGACAGAGCAGCTGTTCTAATGAGGACGCCGGGGGTCATTCCTCACCCGTCCCAAAAACAAGAACAACAGACCGGCCAATCAATTCAACATGTGTTTTCAGAGAAAATGTTACTTGAGGCAATGATGTGTGCTTGTTAGAGCTACAGTATGAGGTTTCAAGGTTAGAGCTGAGGGGCTGGGAGGGAGGCAGTGTGGTGTAGTGGAGAGAGCGGAGGGGCTGGGAGGGAGGCAGTGTGGTGTAGTGGAGAGAGCGGAGGGGCTGGGAGGGAGGCAGTGTGGTGTAGTGGAGAGAGCGGAGGGGCTGGGAGGGAGGCAGTGTGGTGTAGTGGAGAGAGCGGAGGGGCTGGGAGGGAGGCAGTGTGGTGTAGTGGAGAGAGCGGAGGGGCTGGGAGGGAGGCAGTGTGGTGTAGTGGAGAGAGCGGAGGGGCTGGGAGGGAGGCAGTGTGGTGTAGTGGAGAGAGCGGAGGGGCTGGGAGGGAGGCAGTGTGGTGTAGTGGAGAGAGCGGAGGGGCTGGGAGGGAGGCAGTGTGGTGTAGTGGAGAGAGCGGAGGGGCTGGGAGGGAGGCAGTGTGGTGTAGTGGAGAGAGCGGAGGGGCTGGGAGGGAGGCAGTGTGGTGTAGTGGAGAGAGCGGAGGGGCTGGGAGGGAGGCAGTGTGGTGTAGTGGTGAGAGCGGAGGGGCTGGGAGGGAGGCAGTGTGGTGTAGTGGTGAGAGCGGAGGGGCTGGGAGGTAGGCAGTGTGGTGTAGTGGAGAGAGCGGAGGGGCTGGGAGGGAGGCAGTGTGGTGTAGTGGTGAGAGCGGAGGGGCTGGGAGGGAGGCAGTGTGGTGCAGTGGTGAGAGCGGAGGGGCTGGGAGGGAGGCAGTGTGGTGTAGTGGTGAGAGCGGAGGGGCTGGGAGGGAGGCAGTGTGATGTAGTGGTGAGAGCGGAGGGGCTGGGAGGGAGGCAGTGTGGTGTAGTGGTGAGAGCGGAGGGGCTGGGAGGGAGGCAGTGTGGTGTAGTGGTGAGAGCGGAGGGGCTGGGAGGGAGGCAGTGTGGTGTAGTGGAGAGAGCGGAGGGGCTGGGAGGGAGGCAGTGTGGTGTAGTGGAGAGAGCGGAGGGGCTGGGAGGGAGGCAGTGTGGTGTAGTGGTGAGAGCGGAGGGGCTGGGAGGGAGGCAGTGTGATGTAGTGGTGAGAGCGGAGGGGCTGGGAGGAAGGCAGTATGGTGTAGTGAGAGCTGATGGACTGAGTGGGAGGCAGTGGTCTAGTGGTTAGCGCTGAGGGACTGTGAGGTGGTTCTGGGTTTTGTTAGCTACTTGGAATCAAAAGAGCAGTGATGGTCTGAATCCAACAGAGCTAGAACACACACTGATATCAGCAGAGCTCAATTGTGTAAGGACGGGATTCTAGATGTCCCTAAAAGCTAGACCCTAAAAACGCATGAGCTACTTAAAATGAAGCTGCTATAGACGTGTGTTGGCTTCTTTAACAAAAAGAGTTAAAGAATTGTGAAAAAAATAAAGCAATAGCTATATCTAAAGAGTTAAAAATCACAGTAAATCATAAAGCTTTTAACTAAACAGCGCTGTGCACTTTTAGGCTATGTGAGGTCCCTTGTCCATTGTGCACTAACATATTCCATTACCCATCAATGATTGAAACAAGCATTCTTTAAAGGGAGAGTACTCATTAAGGATGCAGCCCAGCAGAACCCCTGCACTGGGGCTTTGACCAGGACCTGCTTTAGAGTGCTGCAGCCCTGCCAGAGGAGCTCTGCTGAGAGAAGCAGCCTCTTCAGTAACCAGGACCTGCTTTACAGTGCTGCAGCCCTGCCAGAGGAACTCTGCTGAGAGAAGCAGCCTCTTCAGTAACCAGGACCTGCTTTACAGTGCTGCAGCCCTGCCAGAGGAACTCTGCTGAGAGAAGCAGCCTCTTCAGTAACCAGGACCTGCTTTAGAGTGCTGCAGCCCTGCCAGAGGAACTCTGCTGAGAGAAGCAGCCTCTTCAGTAACCAGGACCTGCTTTAGAGTGCTGCAGCCCTGCCAGAGGAACTCTGCTGAGAGAAGCAGCCTCTTCAGTAACCAGGACCTGCTTTACAGTGCTGCAGCCTTGCCAGAGGAACTCTGCTGAGAGAAGCAGCCTCTTCAGTAACCAGGACCTGCTTTACAGTGCTGCAGCCCTGCCAGAGGAACTCTGCTGAGAGAAGCAGCCTCTTCAGTAACCAGGACCTGCTTTACAGTGCTGCAGCCCTGCCAGAGGAACTCTGCTGAGAGAAGCAGCCTCTTCAGTAACCAGGACCTGCTTTACAGTGCTGCAGCCCTGCCAGAGGAACTCTGCTGAGAGAAGCAGCCTCTTCAGTAACCAGGACCTGCTTTAGAGTGCTGCAGCCCTGCCAGAGGAACTCTGCTGAGAGAAGCAGCCTCTTCAGTAACCAGGACCTGCTTTAGAGTGCTGCAGCCCTGCCAGAGGAACTCTGCTGAGAGAAGCAGCCTTTTCAGTAACCAGGACCTGCTTTAGAGTGCTGCAGCCCTGCCAGAGGAACTCTGCTGAGAGAAGCAGCCTCTTCAGTAACCAGGACCTGCTTTAGAGTGCTGCAGCCCTGCCAGAGGAACTCTGCTGAGAGAAGCAGCCTCTTCAGTAACCAGGACCTGCTTTTTTTTTTTTTTCAAACGGAGCAAACTTTGCAAAAGTGGACCAAACAATGAAAAAAAATAGAATAATTATGATGATGTTTATTATTATGATGATGTTTATTATTATGATGACGCTGCTGCTGCTGCTGATGGTGATGTATGGACATTCCACAATATTCACACTGTAAGTGTTGTGTAAAAACACAATGATAGGTTTAAAAGAGTAATAACCAAGACTGTTAACATCAGCTGCATGTTACCTCTTCAAACGCTACAAGAGCAACCAGACTGAAGCACTCTGAATGAGTGCAAACACCACAACCCTGTCAGGGTGAGAAAGGGTTCAATGGACTGTACTGAAAGACAGATGAATGCAAGACTGGAGTATTACTGAACTGATGTGGAATGGCAACTGAAAAAATAAAGCTCTGCCATTATCTTTGACATGACATCACTATGTGCTGATCTTGTAGGGGGCAGATTAAGAGTGTGTTACTGTTGCCCTCCTGTGAGATGCTGCGTGTGCCACTCAGTTCAGAGACCTGCAATCGGATCACATGACATCACTCTGTGCTGATCTTGTGGGGGGCAGATTAAGAGTGTGTTATTGTTGCCCTCCTGTGAGATGCTGCGTGTGCCGCTCAGTTCAGAGACCTGCAATCAGCTCTCCTAACTGAATTTCCAGTAACACTTGTAATTCCATCCAGAATGTCAATGCATTAGCAGCTAATGAGTTTCTATAGTACTTGCGGATGAAGTTTCAGAACTGGATGTAAGTGCGGATCCCTCTACTGCCTTTCCACAGTAGGAAGTTTCTTCCATATCCTAGTAATGCTTTTAAGATTAAGAAGCGCAGAGCCCCGCTCTCCAAAATTAAGAAGTGCAGAGCCCCGCTCTCCAAAATTAAGAAGCGCAGAGCCCCGCTCTCCAAAATTAAGAAGCGCAGAGCCCCGCTCTCCAAAATTAAGAAGTGCAGAGCCCCGCTCTCCAAAGAGACCAGCCTCCTTCATCACATGCACATGTGTTTCTGTAGCTGAGTGTCACGAAAGAAAGAAAGCAAGTCTTAAACCTATACTGCCTGTCTCTGCCTCTGTCTCTCTGCCTCTCTCTGCCTCTTCCTCTGCCTCTGCCTCTGTCTCTCTCTGCCTCTTCCTCTGCCTTTCTCTGTCTCTGTCTGCCTCTGCCTCTGTCTCTGCCTCTCTCTGTCTCTCTCTTCCTCTGCATCTCTCTGCCTCTTCCTCTGCCTCTGCCTCTGTCTCTCTCTGCCTCTGTCTCTCTCTGCCTCTGTCTCTGTCTCTGTCTCTCTCTGCCTCTTCCTCTGCCTCTGCCTCTGTCTCTCTCTGCCTCTTCCTCTGCCTTTCTCTGTCTCTGTCTGCCTCTGCCTCTGTCTCTGCCTCTCTCTGTCTGTCTCTCTCTGCCTCTGTCTCTGTCTCTCTCTGTCTCTGTCTCTCTCTGCCTCTTCCTCTGCCTTTCTCTGTCTCTGTCTGCCTCTGTCTCTCTCTGCCTCTCTCTCTGTCTCTGTCTCTCTCTGCCTCTGTCTCTGCCTCTGATACTTTGTCAGCATTATTATTCTGTGCATCACCAGACTACAATAAGTGCATTAATTACAGGATGGAAAGTGAGCCCGAAAGACAAGGATGTCCGAAGCATGCATTAGTCCATGTTTTATAGTTTCTCTTCAGATGCCAGTATTGTCTGTTATGCCCTAGTAATCTCAATCTGAAGTCAGAGTCCACTTATATTATGTCCTGTAAACTGCACAGTCTAACCACACGTCTCTTATCTGGCTGATTGTCAAGTGTTGTCCGATTTGTTTTTTCCACCTTCATACATCAGTGTGAGTGTTTATGTACAGTAACGTTAAAATATGACAATGTAAGCCAAAGCTATTATTATTATTATTATTATTATTATTATTTATTTCTTAGCAGACGCCCTTATCCAGGGTGACTTACAATTGTTACAAGATATCGCATTATTTTTACATACAATTACATTATTTTTACATACAATTACCCATTTATACAGTTGGGTTTTTTTTTTGTTTGTTTTTTGTTTTGTTTTTTTACTGGAGCAATCTAGGTAAAGTACCTTGCTCAAGCTATGAAGGAGGTAAGCGCAGTGTCAGGGTGTTGTCAGTGTGATCTCGACTGCTGTCAGGGCCCAGGTAACGAGCTGCTCCAGATCAGAGTGAGCTGTCTTTGAAGAAGTGTCTCAGCACAGACCAGCACCACTGCTGAGAGATGACTGACAGCCTCAGCCCCCCTCACTGCCGAGCGAGGACTGACAGCCTCAGCCCCCCCACTGCCGAGAGAGGACTGACAGCCTCAGCCCCCCTCACTGCTGAGAGAGGACTGACAGCCTCAGCCCCCCTCACTGCCGAGCGAGGGCTAACAGCCTCAGCCCCCCCACTGCCGAGCGAGGACTGACAGCCTCAGCCCCCCTCACTGCCGAGAGAGGACTGACAGCCTCAGCCCCCCCACTGCCGAGAGAGGACTGACAGCCTCAGCCCCCCCACTGCCGAGCGAGGGCTGACAGCCTCAGCCCCCCCACTGCCGAGCGAGGGCTGACAGCCTCAGCCCCCCTCACTGCCGAGCGAGGGCTGACAGCCTCAGCCCCCCTCACTGCCGAGCGAGGACTGACAGCCTCAGCCCCCCCACTGCCGAGAGAGGACTGACAGCCTCAGCCCCCCCACTGCCGAGAGAGGACTGACAGCCTCAGCCCCCCCACTGCCGAGAGAGGACTGACAGCCTCAGCCCCCCTCACTGCCGAGAGAGGACTGACAGCCTCAGCCCCCCTCACTGCCGAGAGAGGACTGACAGCCTCAGCCCCCCTCACTGCCGAGAGAGGACTGACAGCCTCAGCCCCCCTCACTGCCGAGAGAGGACTGACAGCCTCAGCCCCCCTCACTGCCGAGAGAGGACTGACAGCCTCAGCCCCCCCCACTGCCGAGAGAGGACTGACAGCCTCAGCCCCCCCACTGCCGAGAGAGGACTGACAGCCTCAGCCCCCCTCACTGCCGAGAGAGGACTGACAGCCTCAGCCCCCCCACTGCCGAGAGAGGACTGACAGCCTCAGCCCCCCCACTGCCGAGAGAGGACTGACAGCCTCAGCCCCCCCACTGCCGAGAGAGGACTGACAGCCTCAGCCCCCCCACTGCCAAGCGAGGGCTGACAGCCTCAGCCCCCCCACTGCCGAGAGAGGACTGACAGCTTCAGCCCCCCCACTGCCGAGAGAGGACTGACAGCTTCAGCCCTCTCTACAGCACTGCCACAGAGCCACAGGGATCTCACTGCCTGACCATCCCACAGCGAGCTTCCCCGGTCTCTCTACAGCATTGCCACAGAGCCACAGGGATCTCACTGCCTGACCATCCCACAGTGAGCTTCCCCGGTCTCTCTACAGCACTGCCACAGAGCCACAGGGATCTCACTGCCTGATCATCCCACTATGCGGCTCACCTGCCAGGGAGCAATGACTCCAGTAGACAGGGGGCTTCATTGCTGGAGTAATAATTACTCCCCAGATCAGCCCCAGCTGCTGAAATAATGTTTTTGCTCTCCTTCCATAAATCATACAACCCTTAACTTTAAACACTCAATTATAAAATATACAGCAGTGCAAAAAATAGAAAGTTAGATGAACGAGAAGAGAAGCAGTCAAAGGTTTGGACAAACAGTCAGTGCCAGTGTGTCTCTCTGAGTCCGTGGGATCCTAGTGATCAATCAGCTGCTAGGAGCACAGACAGGCATTGACAGGACGACTGGCCTCCTCGGGTTCCAAACCGTCTTGTCTTTTGTGTTTACAGAAAACTAACTAGCCTCTCCCTTACAGGCTAAATGTTACTAAATGACCTAAGAAGTGGCCATTGAAATAACTGAACTTCATGGCTGCTGGCCCCGCTTGACCTCTGATCCATGACGTCTTTCAGTTGGGCAGCAGAACATGAAATCCACGTATTGAACGAGGCAGAATAACCACAGTGTTCTGTACCACAGAGCCAAGCTGGGGACTCGGGCAGGCTATGAATAGGGCCAGTGTCCTGAGAGTAAAGAGAAGATCAATTGATGTTCTGAGGACTGTTACATACTGTATCAGGCCATACACAGCCTCAATGAAATACAGGTGTAGGTGGATACCCACACTCAGTGTGTGCTCCCTGAACTCTATTTAATCTGGAGCGTGCCAGGAGGTTCTCTGATGCGCTGTGTGATAATCACTCAGATTAATAATACTCTTGAGATGTTTCCAATTATCTACAAGCACTAAACGACCCGTCTGAAAAAAACAGCAGGAGCAGCAGCAGCAGCAGCTATTAAACAGGAATGAGTTGTGTCAGATCACAACTAATAATGGTAAGTTTCATGTTTGAATGGTCTGAAAGGTTTAGAACAGTTGAAATGGACTGTAAATCTTTGTAATCTCAATGCAAGCTCATCAAAAGAAGCTAAAGTGCGATATTGCTACACTACAAAGAGAACCTAAGATGCTACAGAAATAAATATTTGCATTCTGTCTTTCTATTAACACAACACAATAGCAGTAATGCAGTGTTCTCTTTTAGGTCCTGTGTGCACTGAACTGTGTGCTGTGTGCTGTTTGCACTGAACTGTGTGCTGTGCACTGTACTGCGTGCTGTGTGCACTGAGCTGTGTGCTGTGTGCACTGTACTGTGTGCTGTGCACTGTACTGCGTGCTGTGTGCACTGAGCTGTGTGCTGTATGCACTGAGCTGTGTGCTGTGCACTGTACTGCGTGCTGTGTGCACTGAGCTGTGTGCTGTGTTCTGTGTGCTGTGTGCACTGTACTGCATGCTGTGTGCTGTGTGCACTGTACTGCGTACTGTGTGCACTGAGCTGTGTGCTGTGTTCTGTGTGCTGTGTGCACTGTACTGCGTGCTGTGTGCACTGAGCTGTGTGCTGTGTTCTGTGTGCTGTGTGCACTGTACTGCGTGCTGTGTGCTGTGTGCACTGTACTGCGTGCTGTGTGCTGTGTGCACTGTACTGCATGCTGTGTGCACTGAGCTGTGTGCTGTGTTCTGTATGCTATGTGCACTGTTCTGCGTGCTGTGTGCACTGTGCACTGAGCTGTGTGCTGCGTGCTAACAGTGCATCAGAAACATCTACTTGAAGAACCAGGAGAAGCCTTCCTTCAGTGAAAAAACTCTTTGAGTGGGCAGACTTTACTTCATCACTTTGGAAAAATAAATAAGGTCCCCTTACAACGAACATGCATTTGTCCAAAGAATGCAGCCTTTTTAGCATCCATTTCACTTAATGGATTTGTGTTAGAAAATAAAACCAGTCCTTGAGATAAGATCAGTCCAGACTCTGAACCCGTACACATCGGTATAGGAGGTGGGATGATAGCTGCGTGGGTTTCCTGCCTGTAGTCCCACATGCTAGATCAGTCCAGACTCTGAACCCGTACACATCAGTATAGGAGGTGGGATGATAGCTGCGTGGGTTTCCTGCCTGTAGTCCCACATGCTAGATCAGTCCAGACTCTGAACCCGTACACATCAGTATAGGAGGTGGGATGATAGCTGCGTGGGTTTCCTGCCTGTAGTCCCACATGCTAGATCAGCCCAGACTCTGAACCCGTACACATCAGTATAGGAGGTGGGATGATAGCTGCGTGGGTTTCCTGCCTGTAGTCCCACATGCTAGATCAGTCCAGACTCTGAACCCGTACACATCGGTATAGGAGGTGGGATGATAGCTGCGTGGGTTTCCTGCCTGTAGTCCCACATGCTAGATCAGTCCAGACTCTGAACCCGTACACATCAGTATAGGAGGTGGGATGATAGCTGCGTGGGTTTCCTGCCTGTAGTCCCACATGCTCTGGAGTTCTGAAGGGCACAGTGGGATGTCGTGTATTTGCTGTGAGAAAGATGAATCAGTCAGCTCTGGGGTTCAGAGGACTGGCCCTGTTTCAAGCCCAAAGGGGATCAGGGAGTGTTGTGTCTCTGCGGGGGAAGTGTTCCTCTGGGAAGTTGGGAGCAGAGCACCATGGCACCACACAGGACTCATTCACCACACTGAGCACTGTGTCTGAGGAAAATGACAAGCCACCCAAACCACGCTTTGAGTATTTCTGCCTTTTCCAGTGCAGCATGTTGCTGCTGTTGTTTTCTGGCAGGCTGGCGAAGCATGAATCAGTGTTGTAGTTTCTTGTATTATGAATGTAATTCATCCTGTTACCGTTGTATTCAATATATTTTCACTTCGCTCCAAATCGTTTGCAGAGGTAAAGCTGCAGCGATGTGCCTCTAGTTCAGTGAAACCCTGATTCTGTGGTGTCTGTTTACCACATTCCTCCACAGTGTACCCTTCTGTGCAAACTGCAATAAAAACCTTTTTACTAGAAATGATTTGCATTGATGTTACTGTAACTGTATCTGCTCATGGCTGTGCTGAGCCTGAGGTACTCTACTGGAGCCACTATTACTGCTAACCATGCTAACCGCTAGGATATTTGCCTGCTGTTAATTATTCCTTTCATTGAACTGCGATTCATCACTGCCAGCTCTCATGCCGCCCAGCCTGTTCAGTAGAGAACACATGTTTAAAAACAGAGAAGAAAGAGTTTCTAACAAATTGAACTGTTTACGGCAAGTGAACAGGAGCTTTAGTGCTGCGCTCAGCCTGTTAATGAAGGGAAGGATGGATTCCTGTCAGTGTGACAGCGCCGGACCTCTTCAGCAGCCACGCCAGCACATCTGGAGGCCAGCTGTTCCTCTACTCACTGTCACGCCATTGAGTACTGGACATCTGATCAACCCCAGCAGCAATCAGGCAATCCCTCAGCATGCTTACTGCTGATAACAATGAGCTGAGTGACCCTCTCACAGTGCTCATGAGAACGCTCCCTACAATGAGCTGAGTGACCCTCTCCCAGTGCTCATGAAAACACTCCCTACAATGAGCTGAGTGACCCTCTCCCAGTGCTCATGAAAACGCTCCCTACAATGAGCTGAGTGACCCTCTCACAGTGCTCATGAGAACACTCCCTACAATGAGCTGAGTGACCCTCTCCCAGTGCTCATGAAAACGCTCCCTACAATGAGCTGAGTGACCCTCTCACAGTGCTCATGAGAACGCTCCCTACAATGAGCTGAGTGACCCTCTCCCAGTGCTCATGAGAACGCTCCCTACAATGAGCTGAGTGACCCTCTCCCAGTGCTCATGAGAACGCTCCCTACAATGAGCTGAGTGACCCTCTTACAGTGCTCATGAGAACACTCCCTACAATGAGCTGAGTGACCCTCTCACAGTGCTCATGAGAACGCTCCCTACAATGAGCTGAGTGACCCTCTCACAGTGCTCATGAGAACGCTCCCTACAATGAGCTGAGTGACCCTCTCACAGTGCTCATGAGAACGCTCCCTACAATGAGCTGAGTGACCCTCTCCCAGTGCTCATGAGAACGCTCCCTACAATGAGCTGAGTGACCCTCTCCCAGTGCTCATGAGAACGCTCCCTACAATGAGCTGAGTGACCCTCTCACAGTGCTCATGAGAACACTCCCTACAATGAGCTGAGTGACCCTCTCACAGTGCTCATGAGAACGCTCCCTACAATGAGCTGAGTGACCCTCTCCCAGTGCTCATGAGAACGCTCCCTACAATGAGATGAGTGACCCTCTCCCAGTGCTCATGAGAACACTCCCTACAATGAGCTGAGTGACCCTCTCACAGTGCTCATGAGAACACTCCCTACAATGAGCTGAGTGACCCTCTCACAGTGCTCATGAGAACACTCCCTACAATGAGCTGAGTGACCCTCTCACAGTGCTCATGAGAACGCTCCCTACAATGAGCTGAGTGACCCTCTCCCAGTGCTCATGAGAACGCTCCCTACAATGAGCTGAGTGACCCTCTCCCAGTGCTCATGAGAACGCTCCCTACAATGAGCTGAGTGACCCTCTTACAGTGCTCATGAGAACACTCCCTACAATGAGCTGAGTGACCCTCTCACAGTGCTCATGAGAACGCTCCCTACAATGAGCTGAGTGACCCTCTCACAGTGCTCATGAGAACGCTCCCTACAATGAGCTGAGTGACCCTCTCACAGTGCTCATGAGAACGCTCCCTACAATGAGCTGAGTGACCCTCTCCCAGTGCTCATGAGAACGCTCCCTACAATGAGCTGAGTGACCCTCTCCCAGTGCTCATGAGAACGCTCCCTACAATGAGCTGAGTGACCCTCTCACAGTGCTCATGAGAACACTCCCTACAATGAGCTGAGTGACCCTCTCACAGTGCTCATGAGAACGCTCCCTACAATGAGCTGAGTGACCCTCTCCCAGTGCTCATGAGAACGCTCCCTACAATGAGATGAGTGACCCTCTCCCAGTGCTCATGAGAACACTCCCTACAATGAGCTGAGTGACCCTCTCACAGTGCTCATGAGAACACTCCCTACAATGAGCTGAGTGACCCTCTCACAGTGCTCATGAGAACACTCCCTACAATGAGCTGAGTGACCCTCTCACAGTGCTCATGAGAACGCTCCCTACAATGAGCTGAGTGACCCTCTCACAGTGCTCATGAGAACACTCCCTACAATGAGCTGAGTGACCCTCTCACAGTGCTCATGAGAACGCTCCCTACAATGAGCTGAGTGACCCTCTCACAGTGCTCATGAGAACACTCCCTACAATGAGCTGAGTGACCCTCTCACAGTGCTCATGAGAACACTCCCTACAATGAGCTGAGTGACCCTCTCACAGTGCTCATGAGAACACTCCCTACAATGAGCTGAGTGACCCTCTCACAGTGCTCATGAGAACGCTCCCTACAATGAGCTGAGTGACCCTCTCCCAGTGCTCATGAGAACGCTCCCTACAATGAGATGAGTGACCCTCTCACAGTGCTCATGAGAACACTCCCTACAATGAGCTGAGTGACCCTCTCACAGTGCTCATGAGAACACTCCCTACAATGAGCTGAGTGACCCTCTCACAGTGCTCATGAGAACACTCCCTACAATGAGCTGAGTGACCCTCTCACAGTGCTCATGAGAACGCTCCCTACAATGAGCTGAGTGACCCTCTCCCAGTGCTCATGAGAACGCTCTCTACAATGAGCTGAGTGACCCTCTCACAGTGTTCATGAGAACACTCCCTACAATGAGCTGAGTGACCCTCTCACAGTGCTCATGAGAACGCTCCCTACAATGAGCTGAGTGACCCTCTCACAGTGCTCATGAGAACACTCCCTACAATGAGCTGAGTGACCCTCTCACAGTGCTCATGAGAACACTCCCTACAATGAGCTGAGTGACCCTCTCCCAGTGCTCATGAGAACGCTCCCTACAATGAGCTGAGTGACCCTCTCACAGTGCTCATGAGAACACTCCCTACAATGAGCTGAGTGACCCTCTCACAGTGCTCATGAGAACACTCCCTACAATGAGCTGAGTGACCCTCTCCCAGTGCTCATGAGAACGCTCCCTACAATGAGCTGAGTGACCCTCTCACAGTGCTCATGAGAACACTCCCTACAATGAGCTGAGTGACCCTCTCACAGTGGTAAGAAGAGCCTTCGAGGGTAAGAAGAGCCTCCATTCTCATCACTGTAACCCTTTACACTGCAGAGCCCTCAGCCCTCAGTGCTGCTGACAGTCAGACTTACCGAAGCCAAACGCTCCTGGGCCGCCCACGCTGGGGGCTGATTGGACGGTTGTGGAGGTGTAGAGGCCGGTTACCAAGAGCCCATCGAAGTAGGTGCTGGTGGAGATGGTGACTGAAAGAGAAAGTGCAACACTGAATAAACTGCACACAGAATACTGCACACACACACAGAGTGAACTATACTGAGAGAATGCAGCTTACAGTCACTCAGCATACAGAACACCACACACACACACAGAGTGAACTATACTGAGAGAATGCAGCTTACAGTCACTCAGCATACAGAACACCACACACACACAGAGTGAACTATACTGAGAGAATGCAGCTTACAGTCACTCAGCATACAGAACACCACACACACACACACAGAGTGAACTATACTGAGAGAATGCAGCTTACAGTCACTCAGCATACAGAACACCACACACACACAGAGTGAACTATACTGAGAGAATGCAGCTTACAGTCACTCAGCATACAGAACACCACACACACACACACAGAGTGAACTATACTGAGAGAATGCAGCTTACAGTCACTCAGCATACAGAACACCACACACACACAGAGTGAACTATACTGAGAGAATGCAGCTTACAGTCACTCAGCATACAGAACACCACACACACACACAGAGTGAACTATACTGAGAGAATGTAGCTTACAGTCACTCAGCATACAGAACACCACACACACACAGAGTGAACTATACTGAGAGAATGCAGCTTACAGTCACTCAGCATACAGAACACCACACACACACAGAGTGAACTATACTGAGAGAATGTAGCTTACAGTCACTCAGCATACAGAACACCACACACACACAGAGTGAACTATACTGAGAGAATGCAGCTTACAGTCACTCAGCATACAGAACACCACACACACACACACAGAGTGAACTATACTGAGAGAATGTAGCTTACAGTCACTCAGCATACAGAACACCACACACACACAGAGTGAACTATACTGAGAGAATGCAGCTTACAGTCACTCAGCATACAGAACACCACACACACACACACAGAGTGAACTATACTGAGAGAATGCAGCTTACAGTCACTCAGCATACAGAACACCACACACACACAGAGTGAACTATACTGAGAGAATGCAGCTTACAGTCACTCAGCATACAGAACACCACACACACACAGAGTGAACTATACTGAGAGAATGCAGCTTACAGTCACTCAGCATACAGAACACCACACACACACACACACACAGTGAAGTATACTGAGAGAATGCAGCATACAGTACACCACACACACACACAGTGAACTATACTGAGAGAATGCAGCTTAGTCACTCAGCATACAGTATACTGCACACACACACACACACACAGAGTGAACTATACTGAGAGAATGCAGCTTAGTCACTCAGCATACAGTATACTGCACACACACACACACACACACACACACACACACACTGAACTGTACTGATAGATTTCAGCACTAAGTCACGCTGAGTACAGTATATACACACTCACACAGCTGGATCCATCAACAATAAGAGCTAATACAAATAAAACTAAATTCACTTTTTGTAATTCAAAACTACCTGTTATGACTCAAGTGTATCATGTTCCAAACACAAGACAGGAATGTGCAAACAGACGTTTTCATGAAGAGCCACTAATGAGTGGATTCTGTACCAGAAAGCATGCAGGCTGCGTTGTAATACTGAAGTGGAAATGTTGGTACTGATGCTTTCATATTGCAATGGAAATGTACACAATGAAAACTGTATCTGGACTGTGTGTGTGTGTGTGTGTGTGTCAGTGTGTATGTGTCTGTGTGTGTCAGTGTGTCTGTCTGTGTGTGTCAGTGTGTGTGTGTGTGTCAGTGTGTGTGTGTGTCAGTGTGTGTCAGTGTGTATGTGTCTGTGTGTCTGTGTGTGTGTCTGTCTGTGTGTGTGTGTCAGTGTGTGTCTGTCTGTGTGTGTGTGTCAGTGTGTGTGTGTCTGTCTGTGTGTGTGTCTGTGTGTGTGTGTGTCTGTGTGTGTGTGTGTGTCAGTGTGTGTGTCTGTGTCTGTATGTCTGTGTGTGTGTTTGTCAGTGTGTGTGTGTGTCTGTGTGTCAGTGTGTGTGTGTGTGTGTGTGTGTGTGTGTGTGTGTGTTTGTCTTGTAAATGAGATGCTGGATTTCAAGTGTTACAATCCTGGAGAACAACAGCTTTAAATTTAAAGAAACCATCAGCTGTAGAAACGACTGTGAAGCAGGTACAGCATCATTCTGTGAAGCAGGTACAGCATCATTCTGTGAAGCAGGTACAGCATCATTGCCCTGCATTCTGTGAAGCAGGTACAGCATCATTGCCCTGCATTCTGTGAAGCAGGTACAGCATCATTGCCCTGCATTCTGTGAAGCAGGTACAGCATCATTGTCCTGCATTCTGTGAAGCAGGTACAGCATCATTCTGTGAAGCAGGTACAGCATCATTGCCCTGCATTCTGTGAAGCAGGTACAGCATCATTGCCCTGCATTCTGTGAAGCAGGTACAGCATCATTGCCCTGCATTCTGTGAAGCAGGTACAGCATCATTCTGTGAAGCAGGTACAGCATCATTGCCCTGCATTCTGTGAAGCAGGTACAGCATCATTGCCCTGCATTCTGTGAAGCAGGTACAGCATCATTGTCCTGCATTCTGTGACGCAGGTACAGCATCATTGCCCTGCATTCTGTGAAGCAGGTACAGCATCATTGCCCTGCATTCTGTGAAGCAGGTACAGCATCATTGCCCTGCATTCTGTGAAGCAGGTACAGCATCATTGCCCTGCATTCTGTGAAGCAGGTACAGCATCATTGCCCTGCATTCTGTGACGCAGGTACAGCATCATTGCCCTGCATTCTGTGAAGCAGGTACAGCATCATTCTGTGAAGCAGGTACAGCATCATTGCCCTGCATTCTGTGAAGCAGGTACAGCATCATTGCCCTGCATTCTGTGAAGCAGGTACAGCATCATTGCCCTGCATTCTGTGAAGCAGGTACAGCATCATTGCCCTGCATTCTGTGACGCAGGTACAGCATCATTGCCCTGCATTCTGTGAAGCAGGTACAGCATCATTCTGTGAAGCAGGTACAGCATCATTGCCCTGCATTCTGTGAAGCAGGTACAGCATCATTGCCCTGCATTCTGTGAAGCAGGTACAGCATCATTGCCCTGCATTCTGTGAAGCAGGTACAGCATCATTGTCCTGCATTCTGTGAAGCAGGTACAGCATCATTCTGTGAAGCAGGTACAGCATCATTGCCCTGCATTCTGTGACGCAGGTACAGCATCATTGCCCTGCATTCTGTGAAGCAGGTACAGCATCATTGCCCTGCATTCTGTGAAGCAGGTACAGCATCATTGCCCTGCATTCTGTGAAGCAGGTACAGCATCATTGCCCTGCATTCTGTGAAGCAGGTACAGCATCATTGTCCTGCATTCTGTGAAGCAGGTACAGCATCATTCTGTGAAGCAGGTACAGCATCATTGTCCTGCATTCTGTGAAGCAGGTACAGCATCATTCTGTGAAGCAGGTACAGCATCATTGCCCTGCATTCTGTGACGCAGGTACAGCATCATTGCCCTGCATTCTGTGAAGCAGGTACAGCATCATTGCCCTGCATTCTGTGAAGCAGGTACAGCATCATTGCCCTGCATTCTGTGAAGCAGGTACAGCATCATTGCCCTGCATTCTGTGAAGCAGGTACAGCATCATTGCCCTGCATTCTGTGAAGCAGGTACAGCATCATTGCCCTGCATTCTGTGAAGCAGGTACAGCATCATTGTCCTGCATTCTGTGAAGCAGGTACAGCATCATTCTGTGAAGCAGGTACAGCATCATTGCCCTGCATTCTGTGAAGCAGGTACAGCATCATTGCCCTGCATTCTGTGAAGCAGGTACAGCATCATTGCCCTGCATTCTGTGAAGCAGGTACAGCATCATTGCCCTGCATTCTGTGAAGCAGGTACAGCATCATTGCCCTGCATTCTGTGAAGCAGGTACAGCATCATTGTCCTGCATTCTGTGAAGCAGGTACAGCATCATTGCTCTGCATTCTGTGGAGCAGGTACAGCATCATTGCCCTGCATTCTGTGAAGCAGGTACAGCATCATTGCCCTGCATTCTGTGAAGCAGGTACAGCATCATTGCCCTGCATTCTGTGAAGCAGGTACAGCATCATTGTCCTGCATTCTGTGAAGCAGGTACAGCATCATTGCCCTGCATTCTGTGAAGCAGGTACAGCATCATTGCCCTGCATTCTGTGAAGCAGGTACAGCATCATTCTGTGAAGCAGGTACAGCATCATTGCCCTGCATTCTGTGGAGCAGGTACAGCATCATTGCCCTGCATTCTGTGAAGCAGGTACAGCATCATTGCCCTGCATTCTGTGAAGCAGGTACAGCATCATTGCCCTGCATTCTGTGACGCAGGTACAGCATCATTGCCCTGCATTCTGTGAAGCAGGTACAGCATCATTGCCCTGCATTCTGTGAAGCAGGTACAGCATCATTGCCCTGCATTCTGTGAAGCAGGTACAGCATCATTGCCCTGCATTCTCGTAGTGACACCGACTTTAACCAGCAAGCTTCTGTGCCACTGTAATTATGCAGAGAGAAGCACTTAAGGGAACGTGTCTGTGTTCACTAATTAAATTCATTATAAAACCATTAAATACAGGGGGGATAGGCAAAGGATCATGGGTGAAATAATGAATGGGGGGGGGGGGGTGTGGCTAAACCATTTCTGAAGAGGGAGATTTCCATTGAGTTTCCCTGCTCTGGCGTTACAGTGCCATACCAGAATGATGGAGCGCAGGGCAAGACAGCGCAGTGCAGGGCAGTGCAGTGCAGGGCAGGGCAGTACAGGACAGGGCAGCACAGTGCAGTGCAAGGCAGTACAGGGCAGGGCAGCGCAGTTCAGTGCAGGGCAGGGCAGGGCAGGGCAGGGCAGGGCAGGGCAGCGCAGTGCAGTGCAGGGCAGGGCAGTGTAGTACAATTCTCATTACTTGGAGATGGACTCCAGCACTGCTGGGGAGTCACTGACGGAACAGACTGACTGTGTGGCTCTTCATGCTAGAAAGCCAGCAGGAAGCCAATGCACAGAGAGTGAATGCACTGGTCTACAATGTGAGCTTGTTATATAGGGGGTGCAAGGGAATTATTTTTTCAGTAGGTTTCTCTGAATAGCATGGCTGTATATAATAGCTGATGATCTCGTCTTTGTGAGAGACGGGCTCCATTCTGGATCAGTTTATTTACTGCATGAATGACTTTTGATGCCTCCGTAGGTTTTGTTTTCCTCGAATTACAAGGACGCTGAACGTTAGTCCGAAGCTGATTTCCATTTATTTGATGCTGTTCACGGTGCTCGGCTCCGCCAAACAACACGATCGCAGCTGTGTGCTCTCCCTGCACGCTTCACAAACACTGTCTACAACACAGCTCCATACAGACACAGGGGTGCAGCTTTAACAAGCGTGCACCGAACAACAGACGACTGCATCGGAGAGACGGGAGGACTTGCTCCCCTGGAGACCACAAAGAGCTTCATCCATGAGTACCACAACGAGCATTCTCTAATGCTTTGAGCGTGTCTGTAGGTACTCGAAGGTCAAGGCCAGTGCGAGTCCCACAGGTGTCTGCTCAGTGGACTGCGTTAACTAGAGAGTGCTTCTGAAGAGGCTGGGAGAAGCTGCCAGAACACAGGTCAAAAGCCAAAGAAAGGAAGAAAGAAAGAAAGAAAGAAAGGAAAGAAAAAGGAGGACAAGAAGGTATTATTTTCAACCCTGGTTGACTAATGCCCTGTCTCTTTGCAGCTCAGCTCAGCTCAGCTCTGCTCCCATTGCTCTCTGTCTCACAGGTGTGTTAGCGCACTTAGTGGTGTTGGAAGACGACGCTCGCTGTAATACATCACAAAACCAGCTCGCTAGCCTTTTTATTCACATTAAATATTTATTGCGTGATTTGCAACAGCTCATTACCAATGAACACTATCAGGCACATTGTTAACTATTAATGCCTGGACTCCTACAGGCACTGCGAACAGGCTTTTTATCACACACACACACACGCACACACACACACACACACACTTGGTCTGCATGCACGCACACACACACAGACAGACCCACTGGGTCTGCATGCACGCACGCACACACACACATACGCACACACACACAGACAGACCCACTGGGTCTGCATGTATGCACGCACACACACACAGACAGACAGACACACTGGGTCTGCATGCACGCAAACACACACACACACAGACAGACACACTGGGTCTGCATGCACGCACACACACACACACACACACACACACAGACAGACACACTGGGTCTGCATGCACACGCACACACACAGACAAACACACTGGGTCTGCATGTACGCACACAAACACACACACACAGACACACTGGGTCTGCATGCACGCACACACACAGACACACTGGGTCTGCATGCACGCACACACACACAGACAGACACACTGGGTCTGCATGCACGCACACACACACAGACAGACACACTGGGTCTGCATGCACGCACACACACAGACACACTGGGTCTGCATGCACGCACACACACACAGACAGACACACTGGGTCTGCATGCACGCACACACACACAGACAGACACACTGGGTCTGCATGCACGCACACACACAGACACACTGGGTCTGCATGCACGCACACACACACAGACAGACACACTGGGTCTGCATGCACGCACACACACACTGGATCTGCTAGTTTTTGTTCCAACCAAGCTCTTAATTACTTAATTGAACCTATTAATGGAACTAATCAGAGCTTTTTACTTATTTTAGAGAGTTGGAGATTTCAATTTAAATATAAAATTATATAAGGAACTTGAATTCTCCAACATTTTTTAAGCTAATCAATTTAAAAAGTCAAATTAAGCAAATTATTATTAAGGTTTCAATTAAGTAATTGAGAGCTCAGTTGGAACTAAAACCCGCAGGACAGTGGGTCTCCAGGACCAGGGCTGAGAACCACTGGTTTAATGAATTCATAATTATCAGTACTTTAACCAGGTTGGCAGTAAATCTTCTTGTGTAAGTGCCTGCTTAGATCTCTTCACTGCGGAGTCTGTTGAGAAGCAAGCTTCAGACCTTTAAGGTTATTTCCTCATTATCACTTCACCTATTTAAAGGAATGCTAAACCAGGCTTACCTCTTATTAGCAACAGCATGGTTATCCCTGGACCCCCTTTTCTTGTCCTGAATAACTTTTGCTTCTTTGACTAATTCAGTATTTGTATTCTATGTTCTATGTCATATTCTATGTTCTATGTCATATTCATATTCTATGTCTAATGCTGTACAATGTAAAGCTACTGCTGCTTCCTGGTACCTAATACCTTGCTGTGGTTTAGTTCAGCTTCCTCCAATGGGTTTGCTGCCACCATGGAGAAGCTGTTTATTATTTGAATTGAAAGTCTGTATAATTGGGTCCATGGAGAAGCTGTTCACTATTTGTATTGAAAGTATGGGTATGGGATCTCCAGTGGCTCACCTGGTAATGCTCACAATGAGCATTACCATTACTCCAGACGCTGGAACCTAACCCTGACCTTTACCCTTTAACTTCCTGAAAACATCCGCCCGTATTCTGTGGAATGTGCTGCACCAAACACACCTTATACGTCTTCTCACAAGAGACATGCCAGGTGCTCTGCTCAGGACACCTCTGTACAGAGGCTGAGTAATAAATGATCTTCAATTCGGGGGGTTACATTTTAACAGCCAAACTGCTGATTCAGGGACGGTAGGAGAGAGGGCAGGAGTCAGCCATCCTCACGGGTAGAGTTGGGATCACACTGACACTTTCTTGAACTATGTTAAGGTCCAGAGATCATCCCAGCCCAGGTATAGTACTGGTCTCACTGGGGCATTCTGGTAGAGAGTACCTAGTTGTGGTGGTGGTATGTGTTGGGTAAACAAACCAGCCCCCGATGTCCATGAGAAATCCCAGTGCAATAAATACCTGCACCTGTGTGGGGTGTGTGCTCCAAACAACCAGCAATCTCAGTTTAATTGTATAGTAACAGTACAATGAAACAGAGCACACAGTACTAAAGTTAAGGATGTGTGTACCAGTCATTCAATTATATTTACACACAAGGTTAATACAACAGTAAAACCACAGAGGAAGCTGGAGGCAAGCTGCTGGGAATTGCAATAGCTTGTCTGCTCTCACACGCGCCCACAGACACCTCCTGCCTTAAAAACACCCTGGCAGTGACTGGATCCCATCCTGAAAGCCGGGATTAACACTGGAAGTGACTGGATCCCATCCTGAAAGCCGGGATTAACCCTGGCAGTGACTGGAGGTCACCAGTCATAAGCATTCCTCCTGAGTCACAGCCAGGCACTACCCTCTGGAGGTCACCACTCATAACCACTGCCCCTGAGTCACAGCCAGGCACTACCCTCTGGAGGTAACCACTCATAACCACTGCCCCTGAGTCACAGCCAGGCACTACCCTCTGGAGGTCACCACTCATAACCACTGCCCCTGAGTCACAGCCAGGCACTACCCTCTGGAGGTCACCACTCATAACCACTGCCCCTGAGTCACAGCCAGGCACTACCCTCTGGAGGTCACCACTCATAACCACTGCCCCTGAGTCACAGCCAGGCACTACCCTCTGGAGGTCACCACTCATAACCACTGCCCCTGAGTCACAGCCAGGCACTACCCTCTGGAGGTGGGTGTGTGGAGAGTCTGACTGCCCTTCAGTTACAGTGTCTCAAGGACCTGGTCATTAAAGCAGGTACACTGGAGAGCCTGAGAGCTGCTCTGCTATTAGTCCGGGGGGGACACTTAGTTTGCTGAAGGAAGCTGGAACACAAAGATTGTCCTGGAAATGGTCTGATAGAAAAGGAGGCGTTACCCTGATCCATCTCTTCATCAACGCTGTGTAGCTGCTCTAAATCAAAAGCTACTTTCTCAAACAATGATCCGCAAGGAGAAGTCCTGTACAGCTGTGTGGATTTCAATGTACAGCTTGACATGCAAACGAGGCACTAAGATTTCATTTATTTTAATGAGTAGGTTCCAAGAACTATGCAAATGTTTCTGATCCCAGATTGAATGTATGATGTTGTCTTTCAGAGTGTGATGTGCAAGGACTGTAGTCTGTCCCTCTTGCCAGGACACACTTGTAAATGAGGCCTCGGTCTCAATGGGTTAATTCCTGGTTAAAGAGTGAATAAATAATAATAATAATAATAATAATAATAATATTTTATTTTCCAGGAGTATGATCAAACAGAAATCCGGGTTCACCCCGAGGGACCCCTAAATATACTGTGTGTGTCGCATGAAAAACACATTCAAAAACGTTTAACCAGAAAGAGTCTAAATAAAACAGGACAATCACCACCCCTCTGTGTACTACAGCATTGTGAAAACAAGAGTCCCCTGTTAGATTGTATTTGATAAGTGCAGTGTGTGGAGCCTCCTGTTAGATTGTATTTGATAAGTGCAGTGTGTAGAGCCTCCTGTTAGATTGTATTTGATAAGTGCAGTGTGGAGAGCCTCCTGTTAGATTGTATTTGATAAGTGCAGTGTGGAGAGCCACCTGTTAGATTGATAAGTGCAGTGTGTGGAGCCTCCTGTTAGATTGTATTTGATAAGTGCAGTGTGGAGAGCCTCCTGTTAGATTGATAAGTGCAGTGTGTGGAGCCTCCTGTTAGATTGATAAGTGCAGTGTGTGGAGCCTCCTGTTAGATTGATAAGTGCAGTGTGTGGAGCCTCCTGTTAGATTGTATTTGATAAGTGCAGTGTGGAGAGCCTCCTGTTAGATTGTATTTGATAAGTGCAGTGTGGAGAGCCACCTGTTAGATTGATAAGTGCAGTGTGTGGAGCCTCCTGTTAGATTGTATTTGATAAGTGCAGTGTGGAGAGCCTCCTGTTAGATTGATAAGTGCAGTGTGTGGAGCCTCCTGTTAGATTGATAAGTGCAGTGTGTGGAGCCTCCTGTTAGATTGTATTTGATAAGTGCAGTGTGGAGAGCCTCCTGTTAGATTGTATTTGATAAGTGCAGTGTGGAGAGCCACCTGTTAGATTGATAAGTGCAGTGTGTGGAGCCTCCTGTTAGATTGTATTTGATAAGTGCAGTGTGGAGAGCCTCCTGTTAGATTGTATTTGATAAGTGCAGTGTGGAGAGCCTCCTGTTAGATTGATAAGTACAGTGTGTGGAGCCTCCTGTTAGATTGATAAGTGCAGTGTGTGGAGCCTCCTGTTAGATTGTATTTGATAAGTGCAGTGTGGAGAGCCTCCTGTTAGATTGATAAGTGCAGTGTGTGGAGCCTCCTGTTAGATTGTATTTGATAAGTGCAGTGTGGAGAGCCTCCTGTTAGATTGTATTTGATAAGTGCAGTGTGGAGAGCCACCTGTTAGATTGATAAGTGCAGTGTGTGGAGCCTCCTGTTAGATTGTATTTGATAAGTGCAGTGTGGAGAGCCTCCTGTTAGATTGATAAGTGCAGTGTGTGGAGCCTCCTGTTAGATTGATAAGTGCAGTGTGTGGAGCCTCCTGTTAGATTGTATTTGATAAGTGCAGTGTGGAGAGCCTCCTGTTAGATTGTATTTGATAAGTGCAGTGTGGAGAGCCTCCTGTTAGATTGATAAGTGCAGTGTGTGGAGCCTCCTGTTAGATTGATAAGTGCAGTGTGTGGAGCCTCCTGTTAGATTGTATTTGATAAGTGCAGTGTGGAGAGCCTCCTGTTAGATTGTATTTGATAAGTGCAGTGTGGAGAGCCTCCTGTTAGATTGTATTTGATAAGTGCAGTGTGGAGAGCCTCCTGTTAGATTGTATTTGATAAGTGCAGTGTGGAGAGCCTCCTGTTAGATTGTATTTGATAAGTGCAGTGTGGAGAGCCTCCTGTTAGATTGATAAGTGCAGTGTGGAGAGCCTCCTGTTAGATTGATAAGTGCAGTGTGTGGAGCCTCCTGTTAGATTGTATTTGATAAGTGCAGTGTGGAGAGCCTCCTGTTAGATTGTATTTGATAAGTGCAGTGTGGAGAGCCACCTGTTAGATTGATAAGTGCAGTGTGTGGAGCCTCCTGTTAGATTGTATTTGATAAGTGCAGTGTGGAGAGCCTCCTGTTAGATTGATAAGTGCAGTGTGTGGAGCCTCCTGTTAGATTGATAAGTGCAGTGTGTGGAGCCTCCTGTTAGATTGTATTTGATAAGTGCAGTGTGGAGAGCCTCCTGTTAGATTGTATTTGATAAGTGCAGTGTGGAGAGCCACCTGTTAGATTGATAAGTGCAGTGTGTGGAGCCTCCTGTTAGATTGTATTTGATAAGTGCAGTGTGGAGAGCCACCTGTTAGATTGATAAGTGCAGTGTGTGGAGCCTCCTGTTAGATTGTATTTGATAAGTGCAGTGTGTGGAGCCTCCTGTTAGATTGTATTTGATAAGTGCAGTGTGGAGAGCCTCCTGTTAGATTGTATTTGATAAGTGCAGTGTGGAGAGCCTCCTGTTAGATTGTATTTGATAAGTGCAGTGTGGAGAGCCTCCTGTTAGATTGTATTTGATAAGTGCAGTGTGGAGAGCCTCCTGTTAGATTGATAAGTGCAGTGTGGAGAGCCTCCTGTTAGATTGATAAGTGCAGTGTGTGGAGCCTCCTGTTAGATTGTATTTGATAAGTGCAGTGTGTGGAGCCTCCTGTTAGATTGTATTTGATAAGTGCAGTGTGGAGAGCCTCCTGTTAGATTGATAAGTGCAGTGTGTGGAGCCTCCTGTTAGATTGTATTTGATAAGTGCAGTGTGGAGAGTCTCCTGTTAGATTGTATTTGATAAGTGCAGTGTGGAGAGCCACCTGTTAGATTGATAAGTGCAGTGTGTGGAGCCTCCTGTTAGATTGTATTTGATAAGTGCAGTGTGTAGCTCAGTGCTGGTTTGGATTAATCAAAGATACAGCTCAGGGAGCCACACACAGTAAGAGTGTCTCTACAGTGCCAGACCATGAGAGCTCAAAGAGCAGCTGCTGATGTAAATGAGCGCTGTCCTGAAGCACTCCAGAGCTGCATCAATAGGTGATAATTGATGTGAAGCGGATGTGCAAACCAGTTTAATTCTGTATGTCGTCTTCAGGTTATTGAGACATGAAAAACCAACACAGGCAAAGGAGCTGCGTTTCACTATCCTGCTAAAACAAAACGAAAGAAACGACACAGCAAACCTGTTCCATCCACCTAGTGAAAGCTACAAGGAGGAGACGGGGAGGGAGCGAGGGTTTAAATGCGGTTTCCTCAAGGTCTTCATGCCCAAATCTGCACCCTCTTTTCACGAGAAGGAAAATGAACTGGTATTGTTACAAAACAAATGACAAACAACAGACTCCTCAAATGAACCAGGGGTAAAGATCCTTTGAGAAACCCTTTAAAAATGACGCAGTGACCCACACTCCCTCAATGGGGTCTCGCACACCCATTCCCTTTACTGTCCAGAGTCTCTGCTGCCTGTGCTGTGAGGTCAGTGTGGGATCACACGCTGCAGAGCAGAGAACAAGGCAGCGTCTCACCCTATCATTAACACAGCGGACTGGAGATTACAGTGTCGCCACTCACAATGAGAGCCGTCCATCCACCGGCCGGGCACTGACCCTGCATTCAGCAGCTAATTGCAGCCATTCAGATGCACTGAGCCGAGATCTAACCAGCCATCACAGCACTCAGGACTGCTCCAGCGGTAATGGAGGGGCGCAGCAGCCATAACTCATACGAGAAACAGACAGCGTCCCGCCCCCAGCACAATATACACACACACACACACACACACACACACACACACACTCACACACCTATAACCCATACAAGAAACAGACAGCGTCCCGCCCCCAGCACAATATACACACACACACACACACACACACACACACACTCACACACCTATAACCCATACAAGAAACAGACAGCGTCCCGCCCCCAGCACAATACACACACACACGCACACACACACACACTCACACACCTATAACCCATACGAGAAACAGACAGCGTTCCGCCCCCAGCACAATATACACACACACACACACACACACACACACACACACACTCACACACCTATAACCCATACAAGAAACAGACAGCGTCCCGCCCCCAGCACAATATACACACACACACACACACACACACACACACACTCACACACCTATAACCCATACAAGAAACAGACAGCGTCCCGCCCCCAGCACAATACACACACACACGCACACACACACACACTCACACACCTATAACCCATACGAGAAACAGACAGCGTTCCGCCCCCAGCACAATATACACACACACACACACCTACCTATAACCCATACGAGAAACAGACAGCGTCCCGCCCCCAGCACAATACACACACACACACACACACACCTACCTATAACCCATACAAGAAACAGACAGCGTCCCGCCCCCAGCACAATACACACACACACACACACACACACACACACACACACACACACACACACACTCACACACCTATAACCCATACAAGAAACAGACAGCGTCCCGCCCCCAGCACAATACACACACACACACACACACACACCTACCTATAACCCATACAAGAAACAGACAGCGTCCCGCCCCCAGCACAATACACACACACACACACACACACACACACACACACACCTACCTATAACCCATACAAGAAACAGACAGCGTCCCACCCCCAGCAGAATACACACAAACACACACACACACACCTATAACCCATACAAGAAACAGACAGCGTCCCGCCCCCAGCACAATACACACACACACACACACACACACACACACTCACACACTCACACACGCACGCGCACGCACACGCACACACACAGGACCCAAGACCCCTCCACACTGTACAGCAGTTTCTGCTCTGTCTACTGTCCCTCTCAGCCCCAGGGAAGGTGGTTCAGACTCACAGTACTAATATCCTGTCCACCACCTCTCCATTGAGAACAGCCAGCACAAACAATGCTGACTAGTGTACAACATATCAATATGTTCCAAAACAAAACGCCACAAAATAGCAGGTTTATACTGAAACTCTAAAAAGAAATGTAACTGAGTATTCTAACCAGACTGCTTCCAGACAATGTCATTACTGAACAAGACAGTGGATAAAGCATTGCTGAACAAGACAGTGGACAAAGCATTGCTGAACAAGACAGTGGACAAAGCAGTGGATGTGTTTCTGTATTTGCTGCTCGGTCTAACGCAGGATATCTGGAGCTCTTGTCAGAGATATGAGCCACAGACTGACATCATGCTGGCTTCCCAGAACTATGAAATGCTCGCCAGGGCAGTCGGAGCAGAACTTCTGTAACAACGATGCAGCAAGGAAACAGGCTGAAGCCAGCCGAGCCCCTCATCCCTCCCTCCCTCCCTCCCTCCCTCCCTCGAGCCTGCCGGCCGTTACTTTATCAACAGAGCGGGGACAGTAATCTGCCAGGAGCCTGCCCCAGGATTACACTCATTTCAGACACAGTCATTAAGGGCTATTGGCTTTTAATGCAGATGAGAAATGGAAAAAGGCTTTTTGCTGCTGCTAGTACAGTATCTGCCTGCTACAACCCCAAAGATAAGACTGATAAACAGAGCAAAACAGAAAGCCAGCTGCCCAGTAATCTCACCAGGACAGTGCACTGAAGCACTAACCCCCTCTACACACAAAGAGATGGGCAGGTAGTCTTTGTGTGGAAGGCATTCGCATTAGAATAGCAGTGAACTCTAGTGAAACCACATCACAAACCTCTCTCTCTCTCTCTCTCTCTCTCTCTCTCTCTCAAACCCTCCTTGTATATATCTATCAAAGACACACTTGGAGTGCCATGTATGCACGAGTGTGCTCCTCTCAGTGCGAGAGCCTGACATACTGGACTATCAGCATGAGATCCTCAAGCTTTCCAGAGGTAATAATGTTCACTGCAGCGTATTGAAACTCTCCACAGCTCTCTGTTAAATACTGCTCCTGCAATGCGTTCCTATGCAGTCTCACACTCTCTGTACAGGAGAGGAGCGAGATCCTGGGACAGGGCTCCAGAGGCTCTCCCCTTCTCTCCAAACCAAGTGAGATCCTCTGTGTCCTAAGCACAGCATGACAAGCACCCCCCCCACACACACACACTGCTGAACTGCGTGATATACACCTTAACTATACTCGCACTAAGGCACACACATCGATACACACATTGCATACATGGTGTGTGGAGAAAATTGAGATTGAAGAGTAAAAAAAGATTATTTTAACATACTCTCCAGCAGTTACTATACTTTGCCATGTTAAATGACAGGTTTTGATTTTCATTTGAAGTTATGTACAGTTGCTTTAGGAATATAAATCCCATTATAAAATGTAAAGAATAACACCTTGAAAGCAAAGTTAATTCAGCCACAACATTTTTTTCACCCCCGCAGTACAGACCTGTATACTCACTCACTCACTCACACTGTGTCAGTGTTTGGGGTACTCACCCTGGTACTCTTGTCCCGGGACGTATGCCAAGGGGTTTCCTGCAATCTGCAGCGAGATGACCACCTCCCCCTCTTCCAGACCCCCCTCCAGCTCCCCGTGGTGGGTGCACAGGAAGAAGAAGGGGTTAAAACGAGGGTAGTAGCCCACGGGCGCCCCCAAATCAGCCCTGCCTCCCAGTGCCTGGGCCAGCAGGGCACAGACCAGGGCAGCCAGCACGGGCTTCAGAGCCATCCCCGAAAACACAGCAAGAACTCTCCAGAGAAGAGACCGGGTGAGACAGAGAGGGGCAGCAGAGTAGAGTCTCAGCGAGGAGCGAGCGAGAGAGAGAGAGGATTCGTCAGGACTGAGGCAGGGGCTCTTAGACTGACTCTGCTTGTTTGCTGCTGATGTCCACTGTCTAGCTCTGTGTTCAGAGCCTGCCTGTCCTCCCCGCCTCTCCTCTTAAATACAAACCCCCGCCCCACACGTGCTGGCAAAGAGGGCCGGCCCTCCCTCCCTCCCTCCCTCCCTCCCTCAGTCAGTCAGTCAGTCTGTCGTTCCTCCACCCCTCTCTCCTGCTGTTCTCTATTTCCACCCCCTCCTCCCTTACCCTCCTTCTTTCTGTCTATCATCCCCTTCTTGACTATCCTCTCTCCTAATTTATTCTCTCCAATTCCTCATCCCTTTACCTCCCTCCCTCCTCTTTTCTTAGTTTATCCTTCTTCTTTTCCCCTTCTCCTCTCTTCCCGGACTGCTCTGTTGTGTTCTTTCCTGGTCACTTCTCACACCTCTCCTCCTCGTCTCGCGCCCGCAGCTGTGTTTATATTTTCCTCTGTGTCGTAGTTACCCTTTTCCATCCTCCTTTCTCTCTTTTCCATTTGATAGTTCACTCTCTGTGCTCCACTCTCTGTGCTCCACTCTCTGTCTCTCTCTTTCTCTCCCTCCTTTTTTTTCTCCTTGTGTTCTGAATTAACACACAACTCCAAAGCAGCTGCCAGGCTGGGAATCATTTATTTTTCCCAGCTTCTCGACCAAAATATCCCCCCCCCCCCCCCCATCACCAGAGAGCTCAGCTCTCTCACACAGGCACACACTCACTCACTGTTACCCTCTTACAGTCTCCCCTCCCTCCCAGTGATAGTGTCTTCTGAACCAGAAAGGGCTGCAACCCAAACCAAACACAAGCTCCGTGCACCCCTCAACACAAAGCAGAATTTGTACTGTACCTGCATTCTCACAGGGGCCTCAAACGCCATTCAGAGGTCCCAAATGCAATCTGAAACACTGTGTGAAGGTTTAATCCAACTGGAAATGTGCTGATCTATAACTGGAGTGTTTTATAGAGAGCTCTCTTGTTTTGTTTGTAACTTTGTACAGCGCTGTGAGATGTATTGTGTGTGTCTACTATAGATAGATAGCTAGATAGATAGATAGATAGATAGAGTAACAACCTGACCAGGCACACTTCTGTGTTCTTCAGTGACCCTTGCTTGTGATTAGTTGCATTGACTTTTTTCTTGCTATTTTACGATAACAAGAAAAGGCATCACAGACCTTTGTAACTCTGTACAGCTGTCAAGGGTTTCAGCTCCAGCAATCTGCATCGCTTTAGTAAAACGGAAATGAAAGTGTTATGATCACAAAGCTTTTGAGTGGAGCCTCTCTCGTGTGCTCCTGTAGCGGCCCGCACTGTACACAGGTGTGCAGTGTTGAATCGAGAGTCCCAAGTCCACCTCACTGGTTTCAGAACGTCACGGCCGTGTTCTTTCTCATTAAACCGGTGCAGATTGCACCCCAGACGAAAGCATTTGATAAACAGCAGTCCTAACAGTTCATTCAAATGTACTGACAGGTTGGATCTAGTCATCCAAATTGTCAGTTTCCTGGGTGATACTCAAATGTATTTTAAGAAGAAACCGTTTGAACAGGTCCTTGTGCATCTTCAGAAGGTTAAAGGGCTCTGTGTTGGGTCTGCTTTTCTAGACCGTTCAGTGCACTACACAGGAGTGTGAACCCAAGCAGTAAAATGTCTTTTCTACTCCAGTGGAGTCCGTTTGAACTGCAACAAGTGATGTAAGTACCAGGAAACAGCAATACACTTCCCATCTATTATACAGAGTAGCATTGTGTTTGAAATACCTGCGCATGAAACACTGAAGTATAAATTACAAGCAAACGAACCGAAAGACCTTCAGCGGAGGAAACGTGGTTCTGTACCTGTCATCACTTCACTGCTGCTAATGAGGTAAGGAAATGAATTCTGAAACCTTGGTTAACCACAACTGGGTACTCTTTAGCGCCCTCATGTGTTCATTTCAGGATAACTGGATCCTCTGCCAGGTTAAATAGCACTGCTCAGACTAAAAGTATACAGCAGAGTGCCTGAGTGGCTCACCTGGTAAAGGCACGGCCTGGTTGTGAAAAGTGACTGATCTTCCCATGGGTTAGGGAGGCAAAACCGTCAGGGACTGTTTCTCCTCATCACATTACAGCGGACCTGACCGGCCAGGCACTCTGTGAGCTCGTGCGGACACCTGAGAGGCCGGTAACTCACTGACATCGCTCTCGAATTCCAGGGTGTAGAAGAGGAAGCTGGCTCGCTCGTGGGATCGGAGGACGCTCACTGAACCTTCGGTGTTCCTGAGCAGCTCTGCAGGGCTGGTGAAGCCGGTAGCTCGCTGACATCGCTCTCGAGTTCCAGGGTGTAGAAGAGGAAGCTGGCTCACTCGTGGGATCGGAGGACGCTCACTGAACCTTCGGTGTTCCTGAGCAGCTCTGCAGGGCTGGTGAAGCCGGTAGCTCGCTGACATCTCTCTCGAATTCCAGGGTGTAGAAGAGGAAGCTGGCTCGCTCGTGGGATCGGAGGACGCTCACTGAACCTTCGGTGTTCCTGAGCAGCTCTGCAGGGCTGGTGAAGCCGGTAGCTCGCTGACATCGCTCTCGAGTTCCAGGGTGTAGAAGAGGAAGCTGGCTCGCTCGTGGGATCGGAGGACGCTCACTGAACCTTCGGTGTTCCTGAGCAGCTCTGCAGGGCTGGTGAAGCCGGTAGCTCGCTGACATCGCTCTCGAGTTCCAGGGTGTAGAAGAGGAAGCTGGCTCGCTCGTGGGATCGGAGGACGCTCACTGAACCTTCGGTGTTCCTGAGCAGCTCTGCAGGGCTGGTGAAGCCGGTAGCTCGCTGACATCTCTCTCGAATTCCAGGGTGTAGAAGAGGAAGCTGGCTCGCTCGTGGGATCGGAGGACGCTCACTGAACCTTCGGTGTTCCTGAGCAGCTCTGCAGGGCTGGTGAAGCCGGTAGCTCGCTGACATCGCTCTCGAGTTCCAGGGTGTAGAAGAGGAAGCTGGCTCGCTCGTGGGATCGGAGGACGCTCACTGAACCTTCGGTGTTCCTGAGCAGCTCTGCAGGGCTGGTGAAGCCGGTAGCTCGCTGACATCGCTCTCGAGTTCCAGGGTGTAGAAGAGGAAGCTGGCTCGCTCGTGGGATCGGAGGACGCTCACTGAACCTTCGGTGTTCCTGAGCAGCTCTGCAGGGCTGGTGAAGCCGGTAGCTCGCTGACATCGCTCTCGAGTTCCAGGGAGTAGAAGAGGAAGCTGGCTCGCTCGTGGGATCGGAGGACGCTCACTGAACCTTCGGTGTTCTTGAGCAGCTCTGCAGGGCTGGTGAAGCTGGTAGCTCGCTGACATCGCTCTCGAGTTCCAGGGTGTAGAAGAGGAAGCTGGCTCGCTCGTGGGATCGGAGGACGCTCACTGAACCTTCGGTGTTCCTGAGCAGCTCTGCAGGGCTGGTGAAGCCGGTAGCTCGCTGACATCGCTCTCGAGTTCCAGGGTGTAGAAGAGGAAGCTGGCTCGCTCGTGGGATCGGAGGACGCTCACTGAACCTTCGGTGTTCCTGAGCAGCTCTGCAGGGCTGGTGAAGCTGGTAGCTCGCTGACATCGCTCTCGAGTTCCAGGGTGTAGAAGAGGAAGCTGGCTCGCTCGTGGGATCGGAGGACGCTCACTGAACCTTCGGTGTTTCTGAGCAGCTCTGCAGGGCTGGTGAAGCCGGTAGCTCGCTGACATCGCTCTTGAGTTCCAGGGTGTATCACTGGCGTGGTATCGAGGAGTTAAAACAGTGTGGCAGTGAAGCGCTACATTTAAACTGGTAGTGGAACTGAATTGAGAAACATCACGTCCTGACAAGCGATTTTGTTTTCCAAGAACTCCAGCGGTTTGAATGCCTTGTATGAATAGCGGTGGAGCCAGCGTCAGTGCAGCACGTAGTGGGAAGTCTCTGCGGTGCTCCACAGCACTGGCATGCATGCCCTAACAGGAATGCAGTGCGTACGGCAGGCTGGTGTGTGTTCAAAATGGGCATATTCACAAGCAACTGGAGAACAGGCGTTTTCTTTCAGTGTTTTAAAGTAATTTTATTAGCAGGTGCAGAAAACATTACAGATCTACGCTCCTCTGTGGGCGTGAGAGAAATGAAGGAGCATCAATTTAGAGAGAGAGAGAGTGAGAGAGAGAGAGAGAGCGTCATACAGGACAGATGTCCGTGTCTCAAGGCTATGAGAACTCCAGTGCACGATACACCCCACGCTGCGGCTCCTCGCTGACCCATCAAGGCTCAGACAGGCATGTTGGGTCACATCTGCTCTCTCTCTCCCTTCTCCTCCTGTTCCAGCGTTTCGTCTCCAGAGCACCGCTTCTCTCAGCGAAACTCACAGGAAGTCGTACAGGTACTTCACAATTTCAAAGTTGACTGTCCTGAAAGAAAAGGAAAGGATTCATGAACTCGTGCGCTCCCGGTGCTAGGCAGATCCAATGCTGGTTGAAGCAGGGAAGCACTGGAACAGCAAACACACAGGGCTCGGCTACCAAACACAAAACACTTAGATGCATACAGGCACCGCCCCTTACACTCTCCCCCTCTTAACCTAAGCAATGAACTGCAGGCCATTCATGAGCCTCCAGGTCTCCAATGTTACAGGGCAGAGGCTGGGTGTGAGCCAGTGACCATACACTCTCAAAGTGAGCGTCTTAACCACAGCACAAAGAAACCAGACTCGTCTGCACAAGCAGTTTTTAGAGCTGCTAACCTCAGTTTGCTGGCAGGATTCGGAATCACACAACTGCAGGCAAGAGTATCTGGCAGGATAGTGTACTCAGGTTGGTGTTTGCATGGGAGGACACACGGCTGTACTGCACTGCATGAAGGGGTGTGATGTTCCTCCTTCAGCCTGTTAGTCTATCTGTGAGCATCCCCACCAGGAAGGGATTAACCAATCGAACATCAACACGCAGGGACTCCGGGACTCCGACAGGCTGCTAGAGAAACACGCAGGGACTCCGGGACTCCGACAGGCTGCTAGAGAAACACGCAGGGACTCCGACAGGCTGCTAGAGAAACACGCAGGGACTCCGACAGGCTGCTAGAGAAACACGCAGGGACTCCGGGACTCCGACAGGCTGCTAGAGAAACACGCAGGGACTCCGACAGGCTGCTAGAGAAACACGCAGGGACTCTGGGACTCCGACAGGCTGCTAGAGAAACACGCAGGGACTCCGACAGGCTGCTAGAGAAACACGCAGGGACTCTGGGACTCCGAGAGGCTGCTAGAGAAACACGCAGGGACTCCGACAGGCTGCTAGAGAAACACGCAGGGACTCTGGGACTCCGACAGGCTGCTAGAGAAACACGCAGGGACTCCGACAGGCTGCTAGAGAAACACGCAGGGACTCTGGGACTCCGAGAGGCTGCTAGAGAAACACGCAGGGACTCCGGGACTCCGACAGGCTGCTAGAGAAACACGCAGGGACTCCGACAGGCTGCTAGAGAAACACGCAGGGACTCCGGGACTCCGACAGGCTGCTAGAGAAACACGCAGGGACTCCGACAGGCTGCTAGAGAAACACGCAGGGACTCTGGGACTCCGAGAGGCTGCTAGAGAAACACGCAGGGACTCCGGGACTCCGACAGGCTGCTAGAGAAACACGCAGGGACTCCGGGACTCCGACAGGCTGCTAGAGAAACACGCAGGGACTCTGGGACTCCGACAGGCTGCTAGAGAAGTCTAAGGCTTGCATCTCAATCCCAGGCTGACCAATCCCTCCCTAGCATTTACTAAGCCAAAGGGGTTTTGTATTGCATCCTGACAATGTTGGATTGTTTCAAGTAATTACACTAAATTCCTTGACAGATGAGTGTAATGTATCGTACACAAGCTAAATACCAAGAATGCTGTCAGTATGAAACATGATCAAGAAGAGAGCCTGCTGACTTGCATTAATCTCAGAGCTGCAGAGCTTGCTGTTATTTCACAAGTCTTATGAATTGCGTAGGATGCATTGAGACAGCACAGAATGCAGAATTATTACTGTACCACTGACTGTTTGACAAGAGAGGCAGCGCTTTCATTAAAACCCCCTAAATCAGCTTAAACACAGAGAGTGCATTTACTGGAACAGACGTCTTTGAGCTCATTTTACAATTACCTCTCATACAAGCCTGGTAAGATGTGTGAATAAACGATGGCTAACAAGCTCCGATTAATCAACTAAAAGAACATGTTAGGATAAACAAAGGCTATCGTCAGCTGCTGACCAAACTGCCGCAGTTAGCACATTGATACCAAGACTCTTGAAAACGTGCATTGAAACCTGTCTCCAATGGAGACATCCAGCCTGTCAGCCCCAGCATGCCTCTACAGACAATACTAGAGACGGGTTATCCCAGCCCCAGAACTCCACACAATACTAGAGACGGGTTATCCCAGCCCCAGAACTCCGCACAATACCAGAGACGGGTTATCCCAGCCCCAGAACTCCGCACAATACTAGAGACGGGTTATCCCAGCCCCAGCACTATGCACAATACTAGAGATGGGTTATCCCAGCCCTAGAACTCCACACAATACTAGAGACGGGTTATCCCAGCCCCAGAACTCCGCACAATACTAGAGACGGGTTATCCCAGCCCCAGAACTCCGCACAATACTAGAGACGGGTTATCCCAGCCCCAGAACTCCACACAATACTAGAGACGGGTTATCCCAGCCCTAGAACTCCACACAATACTAGAGACGGGTTATCCCAGCCCCAGAACTATGCACAATACTAGAGACGGGTTATCCCAGCCCCAGAACTCCGCACAATACTAGAGACGGGTTATCCCAGCCCCAGAACTCCGCACAATACTAGAGACGGGTTATCCCAGCCCTAGAACTCCACACAATACTAGAGACGGGTTATCCCAGCCCCAGAACTCCGCACAATACTAGAGACGGGTTATCCCAGCCCCAGAACTCCACACAATACTAGAGACGGGTTATCCCAGCCCTAGAACTCCACACAATACTAGAGACGGGTTATCCCAGCCCCAGAACTATGCACAATACTAGAGACGGGTTATCCCAGCCCCAGAACTCCGCACAATACTAGAGACGGGTTATCCCAGCCCCAGAACTCCGCACAATACTAGAGACGGGTTATCCCAGCCCTAGAACTCCACACAATACTAGAGACGGGTTATCCCAGCCCCAGAACTCCGCACAATACTAGAGACGGGTTATCCCAGCCCCAGAACTCCACACAATACTAGAGACGGGTTATCCCAGCCCCAGAACTCTGCACAATACTAGAGACGGGTTATCCCAGCCCCAGAACTCTGCACAATACTAGAGACGGGTTATCCCAGCCCCAGAACTCCGCACAATACCAGAGACGGGTTATCCCAGCCCCAGAACTCCACACAATACCAGAGACGGGTTATCCCAGCCCCAGAACTCCACACAATACTAGAGACGGGTTATCCCAGCCCAGAACTCTGCACAATACTAGAGACGGGTTATCCCAGCCCCAGAACTCCGCACAATACCAGAGACGGGTTATCCCAGCCCCAGAACTCCACACAATACCAGAGACGGGTTATCCCAGCCCCAGAACTCCACACAATACTAGAGACGGGTTATCCCAGCCCAGAACTCTGCACAATACTAGAGACGGGTTATCCCAGCCCCAGAACTCTGCACAATACCAGAGACGGGTTATCCCAGCCCCAGAACTCCGCACAATACTAGAGACGGGTTATCCCAGCCCCAGAACTCCACACAATACCAGAGACGGGTTATCCCAGCCCCAGAACTCCACACAATACTAGAGACGGGTTATCCCAGCCCAGAACTCTGCACAATACTAGAGACGGGTTATCCCAGCCCCAGAACTCTGCACAATACCAGAGACGGGTTATCCCAGCCCCAGAACTCCGCACAATACTAGAGACGGGTTATCCCAGCCCCAGAACTCCGCACAATACTAGAGACGGGTTATCCCAGCCCCAGAACTCCGCACAATACTAGAGACGGGTTATCCCAGCCCCAGAACTCCACACAATACTAGAGACGGGTTATCCCAGCCCCAGAACTCTGCACAATACTAGAGACGGGTTATCCCAGCCCCAGAACTCTGCACAATACTAGAGACGGGTTATCCCAGCCCCAGAACTCTGCACAATACCAGAGACGGGTTATCCCAGCCCCAGAACTCCGCACAATACTAGAGACGGGTTATCCCAGCCCCATCACTCCGCACAATACTAGAGACGGGTTATCCCAGCCCCAGAACTCCACACAATACTAGAGACGGGTTATCCCAGCCCCAGAACTCTGCACAATACTAGAGACGGGTTACAGAGGAGAGGGAGAGGGAGAGAGGGAGAGGGAGAGAGGGAGAGAGAGAGAGAGAGAGAGAGCTTTTGAAATATTTATGCCCCCAAGGGTTCTGTACATTTTCTTTTTCGAATGGACTCCAGCACTGCAGCCTGTGTCTGAAACAGGTCAAAGAAAGACTTTGGCTCGTTCAAGAGCCCCTGCTCTGCTCAGCAACAGGCCTGGAGCTGAAACAGCTGCAGCAGCAGAGAGTAAAGGCTCCTCTCCAAACGCAGACACTTTAAATACTGAAACAAGGGAAGCCTGGAGCAGGATACTGGCAGGCAGGGGGATCCTGTGGAGATTGGAATGGCTTCTCTCTCACTCTGCAAGCCAAGTCCTTCCGCTGATGGTTACAGTAAAAAAAAAAAAAGAGAATGCCTTCTACCATTCTTATTGCATTCACAAGCTACATACCCAGCCCCTCGGCTCTCACCACTACACCACACTGCCTCCCTCCCAGCCCCTCCGCTCTCACCACTACACCACACTGCCTCCCTCCCAGCCCCTCCGCTCTCTCCACTACACCACACTGCCTCCCTCCCAGCCCCTCCGCTCTCACCACTACACCACACTGCCTCCCTCCCAGCCCCTCCGCTCTCACCACTACACCACACTGCCTCCCTCCCAGCCCCTCCGCTCTCTCCACTACACCACACTGCCTCCCTCCCAGCCCCTCCGCTCTCTCCACTACACCACACTGCCTCCCTCCCAGCCCCTCCGCTCTCACCACTACACCACACTGCCTCCCTCCCAGCCCCTCCGCTCTCACCACTACACCACACTGCCTCCCTCCCAGCCCCTCCGCTCTCACCACTACACCACACTGCCTCCCTCCCAGCCCCTCGGCTCTCACCACTACACCACACTGCCTCCCTCCCAGCCCCTCCGCTCTCACCACTACACCACACTGCCTCCCTCCCAGCCCCTCCGCTCTCTCCACTACACCACACTGCCTCCCTCCCAGCCCCTCCGCTCTCTCCACTACACCACACTGCCTCCCTCCCAGCCCCTCCGCTCTCACCACTACACCACACTGCCTCCCTCCCAGCCCCTCCGCTCTCACCACTACACCACACTGCCTCCCTCCCAGCCCCTCCGCTCTCACCACTACACCACACTGCCTCCCTCCCAGCCCCTCCGCTCTCACCACTACACCACACTGCCTCCCTCCCAGCCCCTCCGCTCTCACCACTACACCACACTGCCTCCCTCCCAGCCCCTCCGCTCTCCACTACACCACACTGCCTCCCTCCCAGCCCCTCCGCTCTCTCCACTACACCACACTGCCTCCCTCCCAGCCCCTCCGCTCTCACCACTACACCACACTGCCTCCCTCCCAGCCCCTCCGCTCTCTCCACTACACCACACTGCCTCCCTCCCAGCCCCTCCGCTCTCACCACTACTCCACACTGCCTCCCTCCCAGCCCCTCCGCTCTCACCACTACACCACACTGCCTCCCTCCCAGCCCCTCCGCTCTCTCCAGTACACCACACTGCCTCCCTCCCAGCCCCTCCGCTCTCACCACTACTCCACACTGCCTCCCTCCCAGCCCCTCCACTCTCACCACTACACCACACTGCCTCCCTCCCAGCCCCTCCGCTCTCACCACTACACCACACTGCCTCCCTCCCAGCCCCTCCGCTCTCACCACTACACCACACTGCCTCCCTCCCAGCCCCTCCGCTCTCACCACTACACCACACTGCCTCCCTCCCAGCCCCTCCGCTCTCTCCACTACACCACACTGCCTCCCTCCCAGCCCCTCCGCTCTCTCCACTACACCACACTGCCTCCCTCCCAGCCCCTCCGCTCTCACCACTACACCACACTGCCTCCCTCCCAGCCCCTCCGCTCTCTCCACTACACCACACTGCCTCCCTCCCAGTCCCTCCGCTCTCACCACTACACCACACTGCCTCCCTCCCAGCCCCTCCGCTCATGTCTGACCCCTCCACTGTCCCCAGCCCCACATCGCTGTTTCCTACAGAGCTGAGAAAGAGGGACATTTTGAGCGTGTTGTTTCTGTAGCCTGCTGTTCTGTGGCAATCATTTCCATCTTGGCAGTGAATCAATGGAAAAGCCAGCATCTTCAGCCACTTCACAGCTTTTCTATATTCTGTTTTCTGTTGCTTTTCCCTGCCAAGTACAAACGCTTCTTACAAAGAGAAAAGAAATTAGAAACGCGTGTCTGGTTGCAGCAGCGTTCCTGCGTGAGGGAGAAGTCTCAGCCCCTCATCACCAGACAGCAGATGTTTGCAATTCTTCAGCCCAGTTCCTAGCCAGGAACTCTAATTTCATAAAAGCATGACAGCAATGCTGCGCGAGGACCAAGCTGCTCGTTTAGTCACCTCCAGCAGAGCTCCGATTTGAGAACGGATGCAGTTCTCCAGTCAGGAGCGTCCCCTAGTGTGGGAGACCAGAGAGCCCTGCTGTTGTGTTTCCTGGTGGCACTGTGTATGCTGGTTTTGAATTCCTGTAACCTGGTCATTCCAATAATATATTAACCTGAATAATGGAAAACACATCAAACAACATCACCAAACAGACATGAACAACTCAGTAGGTGATCCAGCTCTGCTCCTCCTCCCCAGAGTCTGAAGGAACAGCAGCAGCACAGCCCTCTGCAACTTAATCCAGGCAGCGCAGTGGCACACACAACACAGCCTAGCCTAGAACACTGAGCTCTCTCCAGCACACACACACACACACACACACACACACAACACAGCCTAGCCTAGAACACTGAGCTCTCTCCAGCACACACACACACACAACACAGCCTAGCCTGGAACACTGAGCTCTCTCCAGCACACACACACACACAACACAGCCTAGCCTGGAACACTGAGCTCTCTCCAGCACACACACACACACACACACACACACACACACACACAAAGCCTAGCCTGGAACACTGAGCTCTCTCCAGCACACACACACACACACACACACACACACACACAGCCTAGCCTGGATCACAAGCTGCATACCCTGAAATACCCTTGAAAACAGCATCAGCAGCAGCGGTGCAGTTCAAGCATGATGGAGGAACCCTGAACCAAGCAGAATTACTGCACACCAAAAAGCAGGGACTCACTGCCATTTAAAATGTGATTTGAAACGAACTGTCCTTCATACTGGACTGCGTGTAGATGTAGGGTTCCCATCTGTGACTTAAAAATCCGGGACACCAGAGTCATTTCGTACAAAAATAAATAAATCAATCAATCATATACTTTGACATTTAATGTCCCGGGAAATCTTACAGATTTCTCAGGACAGCTGCCTCAAAAAGAGAACAATCCAGGCAAAACCAGAACGGGTGGCAACCCTATGCAGATGGGTGTTTTCCTTGTTCCAGACGTTACTCTGAAGTGAAAGCAACACATAAAGGAGGAGTTTCAATGTCATATCGTTGGGTTAAAACTATTCCCATACTCCGCCGCGGTGTCTTTGAAGTGTAACCTCAAATGAATTGCGCTGTGTTTTCAGCAAAGTGAAGACAAAGCTCTTGATCCAGTAATACTGGAGAAGCTGGCCAAAGAGACAGAGACAGAGACCAGCCCCAGTCACAGCCCTGTCTGAGAGGGAGCCCCTCCCGTCGGTGACTGTAGCACAGACACACACTGATACCCCACACACAAACACACACAAACACACACTGAGACACACACACACACTGAGACGCACACAGACACACACTCTCTGAGACACACACACACATACACACTGAGACGCACACACACAGAGACACACACTCTCCGAGACACACACACACACATACACAAACACACACTGAGATACCCCCACACACACTGAGACGCACACAGACACACACACACACACACACTGAGACGCACACAGACACACACTCTCTGAGACACTCACACACACTGAGACGCACACAGACACACACTCTCTGACACACACACACACACACACACACACACTGAGACGCACAGACACACACTCTCTGAGACACACACACACACACACACAGAGTCAGTGGGACCCCCTCTTTATTGTACCTGCTTACAAGATTATTTTCCATGCTCTCTAACTATTCCAGCATTAGCTGCACACTCTAAGGAGCTCTGATTTCTAAAACCACCTCGCTTTAAAAATGCTGCTTTTAGAAGTGGTAGAAAAAATTAGATCAGCTGGTACGCATCTAAGAAAATATCAACAATAAAGAAATGACAGAGCACACAAACACAGCAATATGACATGACATGGCTAAGAGGTTCGATGTTCTGAAAATGCAGATAAGACATGAACAGACTCTTATTCTCAGCCGCCCTGAGAATGTCACCAGATAGAATAATAATAATAATAATAATAATAATAATAATAATAATAATAATAATAATAATAATAATGGGCTCTGAACTGGCCACTCTCCGCTCCGCAGGGCTGCACTTTAACAAGCTGCAGGACCAGCACAGCATTTCTGAGGCAGTGGCTGCTGAGTGGAGCTCTGAGCTGGCATCTCTTTGTGCCGAAGCCCCCCGCAGCGTGGGTGAAAGGCGGGTAAGTGCAGACGAGACTGGCCACGCTGTGGGGGAAAAGCTCCCAGGACAATACAGCACATTCCAGGCCAAGGTGCTTAATCACACAGCCCACTCCCTCCCTCCCTCCCTCAGCCCGATGCAGGACCGCAGGGACCAGGCTGCCCTGCGCAGGGGACAGTTATTCAGCAAGCCACCAGCAATTAAAAACAACATGTGAATACCATGGCTATTGAAGAGGACTGTGACTAGCAGGAGCCTGTGCTGGAAAACAGAACAATAATAACAGCTTACTGCACATTGTTTAATCAAGCATGGCTGTGAATGCAATCCACACAGCTGCTTTCTCTCAGCTTGTTTATCTTCATATAGAAAAATAAATACAAAATCAACTGAACATTTCCATCAGCATTGCAGGGAGTTTGTTTATTTTTGCCACGTTTCAAAAACCCATTGTTTTCCCCTTGAAGCTAAGCTGTGCACGGTGTTTTTTCACTCAGCAGTGCAGAGCAGCGTGTATAACCTGTAGCATGATGCTGGGTGCTCTACCTCCCCTGTGTTCTGTATCCCACATGCCTTGTGCTGCTGGACTTCTGGCACACGGCTGGGCTTTGACTCCAGTAAACCAGCTGCTATCCAGAGCGTCCACGACGACGTTTGCACATTCTGCCCTCATTTGTTTTTCTCCCCCAGTGTATCCTGTAGTAGGGACTTCTAATAAATGATTTGTATTAAACGTCTCCACCTCGAGGTTGTGTTTCAGTCAGTCTGGAGCTGCGAGGGATGGAGACAGTGTGAGAGGGAGATAGAGGAGAGTTTGCTTACAAGGGATTACTAATAAAGCACAGAGGAAGCTGCACAGAGGAAGCTGCCCGGATGAGCGCTTTGCTGTGGCAGCTCTCACACTCCAATTAGGAGAATGATCGCTCTGTTTCTCCAGTGTATGAGGGTCCACACAGCGTCTCCAAGCACCCGAGGGGTTAACCCTCATAGCCCTCCAGAACGACACACAGGGGACTAGCTTCTTTAAAACACAGAAAAGCATTGCTAGTACCCACACTTGAACGATAGCCACATTGGAAACATGATTACCAGCCTCCTAATTTGCATAGACACACCCCCTGGAACGTTCGTTTGCAAAGCCACACCTCTGCAGGACCTTCATTGCCATGGACACACCTCAGCGGACCCATCATGAGGAGAACTGCACCCCAGTGCAATATTCTCAGACTCCAATTCTTCCAACTGTTAGAAATGTTGACCCTGCTGAGACAGGCGGGGCGAGAGCCGGTTGGGATTCTCAACTCCCAGATAATCCCGACACGGATGCTGCCAGGTAGTGCTCATGAGCTCCGAGCCAGGCCATGTATCATCCAATTAGAAGCCCAACACCAGCCTTGCATCTTCCTGTACTAACCTGACAAGCCAGCTTTGAGATCCCAGGAGTGCTGGCAGGGATGCAGAACGAGGGAGGACAGACAGGATTATTAAGATAAAGAGGGGGAGAGGGATAGAAGACTGGAAGCAAACACTGTTACTGATGTAACAGAGCGACTATCCACTTACTCACTCTCAGAATCTCTGCTCTAACACTCTCTGATAGCCAGGAGTATGAAACAATATTATCTAACAGATTAGAAACCATGAAGCCACTCTCAGCCATTCCAGTACACTGAAGACTTCGTTGAAACGTTTCTCACCCCCGGGCTCTCTGCTCCTGCCCTGTCCCTCACCCCCGGGCTCTCTGCTTCTGCCCTGTCCCTCACCCTCGGGGTATCTGCTCCTGTCCTGTGCCTCACCCCCGGGCTCTCTGCTCCTGCCCTGTCCCTCACCCCCGGGCTCTCTGCTCCTGTCCTGTGCCTCACCCCCGGGCTCTCTGCTCCTGCCCTGTCCCTCACCCCCGGGGTCTCTGCTTCTGCCCTGTCCCTCACCCCCGGGCTCTCTGCTCCTGCCCTGTCCCTCACCCCCGGGCTCTCTGCTCCTGCCCTGTCCCTCACCCCCGGGCTCTCTGCTCCTGCCCTGTCCCTCACCCCCGGGCTCTCTGCTCCTGCCCTGTCCCTCACCCCCGGGCTCTCTGCTCCTGCCCTGTCCCTCACCCCCGGGCTCTCTGCTCCTGCCCTGTCCCTCACCCCCGGGCTCTCTGCTCCTGCCCTGTCCCTCACCCCCGGGCTCTCTGCTCCTGCCCTGTCCTTCACCCCCGGGCTCTCTGCTCCTGCCCTGTCCCTCACCCCCGGGCTCTCTGCTCCTGCCCTGTCTCTCACCCCCGGGCTCTCTGCTCCTGCCCTGTCCTTCACCCCCGGGGTCTCTGCTCCTGCCCTGTCCCTCACCCCCGGGCTCTCTGCTCCTGCCCTGTCCCTCACCCCCGGGCTCTCTGCTCCTGCCCTGTCCTTCACCCCCGGGTCCTCTGCTCCTGCCCTGTCCCTCACCCCCGGGCTCTCTGCTCCTGCCCTGTCCTTCACCCCCGGGCTCTCTGCTCCTGCCCTGTCCCTCACCCCCGGGCTCTCTGCTCCTGCCCTGTCCCTCACCCCCGGGCTCTCTGCTCCTGCCCTGTCCTTCACCCCCGGGTCCTCTGCTCCTGCCCTGTCCCTCACCCCCGGGCTCTCTGCTCCTGCCCTGTCCTTCACCCCCGGGCTCTCTGCTCCTGCATGTGTCCCTCACCACCGGGCTGCAGCTGTCTGGAGAGCAAGTCCCTGCGTAAATTCCTCACTAACCAGCGAGCTGTGGAGCTGCCCTTCACCCGGGGCCAGCACCTGCAGCACTAGCAGGGCCCCGGCGGGGGGCAGACAGACCCGCGATGTGGGTGGAGAGGAAAGCAGTCGACAACCCAGCTGCAGATACTCGCCCTGCAGAGCAGCTGAATGCAATACCCCAACCACACACACACACAGAGACAGACAGACACACACACACACACACACACAGACACAGACACAGACACAGACACAGACACAGACAGACAGACAGACAGACACACACACAGAGAGACAGACACACACACACACACACACACACAGACAGACACAGACACACAAACAAACTGGATACAGTGTACAGAAAAACCTGTGATTCACTCCAGAACTACTAAAGCACTGAAATAATATGCTGCTTTTCTATTTACTTGTAACAGGAAGGTGATGTTTGATGTACAGCAAGTGTAGCAAAAACAAGAAGGATGCAGTTCAGAGGACTGCCGTGGGACCGTCACGTTTGTTGGTTTGTTTCTATTTTCCCAGAACACTGCTTCTGCAGTCAAACAAGATTCTGCATCTCCGAGAAAGACAAGATGGCCTGGAGACATGGTTTCAAACAAACAAGCAAGCAGATGTGTTTCATGGCCAGACAGTCGGAGTCTAGTTAGAAACGCAGCCTGTCTCTCTCTCTCACCCTGGAGACTGGGAACCGTGCTTATTAAAATTGATTTTATTCCTTATTTATTTTCCTCTTAAGATTCCGATTCTGCGGGGGTTGCTCTGGACAGGACGCCCCCGAGGCACAGTTCAGATCTGCAGACAGTCCCAGGTGACACAGCAAGGCAGCTCAGCCTCGCTCCCTCGCCGATACACGCGAGACCCCCCCCCCCCCCCCCCCCCCGATCACATTTACAATCCCTGACACGTAAGAATTCATGTTGAGGTACAGTGATCTGCACTACTGCCTGCATTACACCGTCGGAGACAAAACACGACAACCCTCTGCAGCACAGCTCAAACTTTCTACTGTAAAGAAAACACCTGTTTTATAAAGAATGACTTTGAAAATATTTGTGATAATAATAATAATAATAATAATAATAATAATAATAATAATAATAATAATAATTATTACTACTTGATTTTAGTTAACAATTTAATTAACCGTTCAAGAAAATGTTCAATGGAAGATATATCTTCACTCCCTCTCTCTCTCTCACACACACACCCCAGCGTGGAGACGGGGTCTCTGATACGACCATGCACTCTGCTCAGAGGAGCCCTGCTGCAGATATATCTTCACTCCCTCTCTCACACACACACACCCCAGCGTGGAGACGGGGTCTCTGATATGACCATGCACTCTGCTCAGAGGAGCCCTGCTGCAGATATATCTTCACTCCCTCTCTCACACACACACCAGCATGGAGACGGGGTCTCTGATGTGAGCATGCACTCTGCTCAGAGGAGCCCTGCTGCAGATATATCTTCACTCCCTCTCACACACACACACCCCAGCGTGGAGACGGGGTCTCTGATACGACCATGCACTCTGCTCAGAGGAGCCCTGCTGCAGATATATCTTCACTCCCTCTCTCACACACACACCAGCATGGAGACGGGGTCTCTGATGTGAGCATGCACTCTGCACAGAGGAGCCCTGCTGCAGATATATCTTCACTCCCTCTCACACACACACCCCAGCGTGGAGACGGGGTCTCTGATACGACCATGCACTCTGCTCAGAGGAGCCCTGCTGCAAATATATCTTCACTCCCTCTCACACACACACACACCCCAGCGTGGAGACGGGGTCTCTGATATGACCATGCACTCTGCTCAGAGGAGCCCTGCTGCAGATATATCTTCACTCCCTCTCACACACACACCCCAGCATGGAGACGGGGTCTCTGATGTGAGCATGCACTCTGCTCAGAGGAGCCCTGCTGCAGATATATCTTCACTCCCTCTCTCACACACACCCCAGCGTGGAAACGGGGTCTCTGATATGACCATGCACTCTGCTCAGAGGAGCCCTGCTGCAGATATATCTTCACTCACTCCCTCTCTCACACACACACACCAGCGTGGAGACGGGGTCTCTGATACGACCATGCACTCTGCTCAGAGGAGCCCTGCTGCAGATATATCTTCACTCCCTCCCTCTCTCTCACACACCCCAGCGTGGAGACGGGGTCTCTGATATGACCATGCACTCTGCTCAGAGGAGCCCTGCTGCAGATATATCTTCACTCCCTCTCACACACACACACCCCAGCGTGGAGACGGGGTCTCTGATACGACCATGCACTCTGCTCAGAGGAGCCCTGCTGCAGATATATCTTCACTCCCTCTCTCACACACACACACCAGCGTGGAGACGGGGTCTCTGATACGACCATGCACTCTGCTCAGAGGAGCCCTGCTGCAGATATATCTTCACTCCCTCTCTCTCTCACACACACACACCAGCATGGAGACGGGGTCTCTGATGTGAGCATGCACTCTGCTCAGAGGAGCCCTGCTGCAGATATATCTTCACTCCCTCCCTCTCTCTCACACACACCAGCGTGGAGACGGGGTCTCTGATATGACCATGCACTCTGCTCAGAGGAGCCCTGCTGCAGATATATCTTCACTCCCTCTCTCACACACACACACCCCAGCGTGGAGACGGGGTCTCTGATACGACCATGCACTCTGCTCAGAGGAGCCCTGCTGCAAATATATCTTCACTCCCTCTCTCTCTCACACACACCAGCATGGAGACGGGGTCTCTGATATGACCATGCACTCTGCTCAGAGGAGCCCTGCTGCAGATATATCTTCACTCCCTCTCTCACACACACACACCCCAGCGTGGAGACGGGGTCTCTGATGTGAGCATGCACTCTGCTCAGAGGAGCCCTGCTGCAAATATATCTTCACTCCCTCTCTCTCTCACACACACCAGCATGGAGACGGGGTCTCTGATGTGAGCATGCACTCTGCTCAGAGGAGCCCTGCTGCAGATATATCTTCACTCCCTCTCTCACACACACACACACCAGCGTGGAGACGGGGTCTCTGATATGACCATGCACTCTGCTCAGAGGAGCCCTGCTGCAAATATATCTTCACTCCCTCTCAATTCAATTCAATTCAATTCAAATTGGCTTTATTGGCATGACAATAAAAATAATTGTGTTGCCAAAGCACATACATGGCATAACCAACTCAAATATACAGACAAAGAATTTTTCTTAATACTAACAGTATCCCTCCTCCCTCTATATTAATACAGTAAACAGAATCCCTCCCTTCCCCTCTATATCAAACAGTACCCCCTTCCCCCCTCTATATTAAACAGAATCCCCCTCCCTCCCTCTATTAAACAGAATCCCCCCTCCCTCAATTAAACAATACCCCCTCCCTCCCTCCCTCCCTCTTTCTATATTAAACAGAATCCCTCCCTCCCTCCCTCTCTCTTTTCCCTCTCTAGTGTGACGTGTTCACGGTCTGTCCCTCAGGCTATGACAGGTCTCCACGTATTGACCAGCCAGTCTGGCTGTGTGTTTGTCTTCCCCCAGCAGGATTGACAGCTTCTGGGTATCACACATTTTTGGGAATTCTGGGACTAAATCACAGAATTTGGGGAAGAAAATGTCCCTTATGTTTTTATATTTTTCACAGTGTGTCAGGAAGTGAATCTCTGTCTCGACCTCTCCTGTCTCACAGTGACCACAGTGCCTGTTCTCCCTGGCCAGCCAGGTTTGCCTCTGTCGGCCTTTTTCAATGGCCAGGTTGTGGTCACTGAGCCGGTATTTGGTCAGGATCTGCCTCTGCTTTGTGTTTCTGACAGTTACCAGGTATTCTGCCAGGGTGTAATTTCTATTTAGGGTCCGATAGCACTCTAGTTTGTTTTGTGTTTTAGTGTTTGTATCCCAATGGTCCAGATAGGAGTGTTTCAGGTGTTTTATAATTTGGTTTACACTAATTGGAATTGTTTTTGCAGTGCTGTCCTGAAGCTGACTGATGTCAGTGTTGCTCAGCTCAGTGAGCTTCAGGACCAGCTGGCTGAGGGGACTCTTTTCTGGGCTGAGCTCTTGGTATTGCAGGGCTTTATGATGGAGTGAGTTTGGATCACTAGTTTTTAGATGAATCCAATATTTTAATGCTCTTTTTTGGATGTTAATAATCAATGGATAAAGGCCTAATTCAGCCCTGCATGCATTGTTTGGTGTTTTTCTTTGTAATCTCATGATGTTTTTACAGAACTCTGCATGCAGGGTTTCTGTGGGGTGTTTGTCCCATTTTGTGTAGTCCTGGTTGGTGATTGGACCCCACACTTCACTGCCATAGAGAGCAATTGGCTGAATTACACTTTCAAAAATTTTGAGCCAAATTTTGACGGGGGGATTTATATTGTAGAGCCTCCTCTTTATGGCATAAAAAGCCCTGCGTGCTTTCTCCTTTAGTGCATTCACTGCCAGGTTAAAGCTCCCTGACGCACTGATGGTCAGACCCAGGTATGTGTAGCTGCTGGTGTGCTCTAGGGTGGTGTTACCTAGAGTGAAGTGGTACTTATTTCCCTGAGATCTGGCTTTCTTCTGGAATATCATGACTCTGGTCTTGTTCATGTTTACTGCCAGGGCCCAGGTCTGACAGTACTGCTCTAGCAGTGCCAGGCTCCGCTGCAGCCCCTGCTCTGTGGGTGACAGCAGGACCAGGTCATCTGCATAGAGCAGAAACTTGACTTCAGTGTCATGTAGAGTGAGGCCAGGGGCTGCAGACTGCTCCAACACTGTGGCCAGCTCATTGATATAGATGTTGAACAGTGTTGGGCTCAGACTGCAGCCCTGTCTCACCCCACGCCCTTGTGTGAAGAATTCTGTTCTTTTGTTGCCAATTTTCACACCACACTTATTTTCTGAGTACATCGATTTTATGATGTCATAGACTTTACCCCCTACACCACTTTGAAGAAGTTTAAGAAATAGTCCTTTATGCCAAATTGAATCAAATGCCTTTTTAAAGTCTATAAAGCAAGCGAATATTTTTCCTTTATTAGTTTGATGGACGTGTTTATTGATTAGGGTGTGTAGGGTGTAAACATGATCAGAAGTGCGGTGTTTTGGTAGAAATCCAATCTGACTCTTACTCAGGACACTGTGTTCGGTAAGGAAGGCCAGTATCCGGGCGTTAATGATACTGCAGAACACCTTCCCCAGATTACTGCTCACACAGATGCCCCGGTAGTTATTGGGGTCGAATTTGTCTCCACTTTTATATATGGGTGTTATAAGCCCTTGGTTCCAGGTCTCAGGGAAATACCCAGCTCTCAGTACAAGATTGAGGAGTTTGAGCAGGGCCTCCTGCAGCTTGGGGCTGCTGTGTTTGAGCATCTCAGCGTTGATGCTGTCAGGTCCACTTGCTTTTTTTGATTTGAGGGCCTTGAGTTTATCACTCAGCTCCTCCACCGTGATTGGGGTGTCGAGGGGGTTCTGATTGTCCTTAATACAGGATTCTAAATTTTTTAGTTTTTCACAAATGGCATTTTGAGTTTTTTGTTCTTTGTTTTGTATTTCTTTGTAAAGGTTTTCAAAATGTTTTTTCCAAATGTTTCCATTTTGGATGGCCAATTCTTCTTTTTTTGTTGAATTTAGGTTGTTCCAGGTTTCCCAAAAATGATTTTGGTTTATTGACTCCTCAATTTCGCTGAGTTGTTTATTAATATGGTCTTGTTTTTTATTTCTTAGGGTGTGTTTGTATTGTTTCAGTGCCTCACAGTATCTGAGACGTAAATCTGGGCTGTCTGGATCTTTATGTTTTTGATTGGATAGCTGTCTTAGTTTTTCCCTTCTAGTTTTACATTCTTCATCAAACCACTTTTCTTTGAATTTATTCTTTTGGTTGTTTTTCCGATTTACTATTTTTAATTTAGATTTTTCTGCTGCTTTTCTAAAAATGTTATTCAAATCTTTTACAGCCAGAGTTACTCCTGTTTTTGTGTGTTGATACTGTGTGTTTTGAAATGTGTGTATTAGGGTTTCTATTTCATTGGTGCCAATTGCTTCTTTGTATATTTCTGTGCTGTTTGGAGCCCATCTGTAGGAATGGTTTAGATTGTACAGCTTACAGGGCTGTGTCTGTGTGTTGTTGATCTGCTCTGTTCTTTTTATGAACACAGTGATTTGGCTGTGATCTGACAGGGGGGTTTGTGGTCTGACAGTGAATGCATTAATAAAGGAGGGGTCCAGGTCAGTGATGGCATAGTCCACCACACTGTTACCAAGAGCTGAGCTGTATGTAAACCTACCTAAAGAGTCCCCTCTGATCCTGCCATTCATGATATATAGGCCTAGGCCTTGACAGAGATTCAATAATTGTCTCCCATTTTTATTTACCACACTGTCATGGCTATCCCTGTTTGTAGTCATGTGCGTGTGGTACAGAGGGGATTGTCCGAATATGTGGCTGTTCCCCTGTGTGTTAATGGAGTCAGGCAGAGTGCCTGTTCTGGCATTAAAGTCACCGCAGAGCAGCACACTTCCCTGGGCCTGGAAGTGGCAGATCTCTGTCTGGAGATCATGGAAGGTGTCTTCCTTGTAATAAGGGGAGTCCGATGGGGGGATGTAGGCTGCACACAGGTAGATATCTGTTTGGCAGGTGACAATACTATTACTCATTTTTAGCCACAGGTGGGTCTCTCCTGTTCTTATTGGTCTAATAGAGTTGGTGAGCTCCTCTCTGTACCACACAATGATCCCCCCTGAGTCTCTGCCACGCTTTACGTGTGAGTGTTTCAGGGAGGGCACTATAATCTCCCTGTAGCCTGAGGGGCAGTGTGTGAGCGCGTCTGCACGGCACCATGTCTCCAACAGAACTATTACATCGACATCTTTTGTATTTTTAATAAATTCAGGGTCTGTGCTCTTCAGCCCAAAAGCAGAGGAATACAGGCCCTGAATGTTCCAACAGCTAACAGTAAATGAACTCATGTAATCCAACCAATATTATTCTTAATGAAATAAAATGTCTAACAATAACACAACCTTTTATCATTTTAAGTTCCCTTTAAACAGTAAAGTACAAATATAGTAATTATTTTAGTAGTATTAATGATTATTTATTTATTTATACTTTATTTATTTATTTCTAGTTATTTACATGTAGATTTTTTTTTTTTTTTTTTTTTTTTTCCCTACCCGAGTGTTGCAGGTCTCAGTTCAGCAGCCTGGAGCAGAGGATGCTGAGGAGCTGTTTGATCTCTCCCAGTTCGGTGGGGGCTGGGGGGGTGGGCTGGGACAGAGTTGCAGCATAGCTGAGTTGCTGCTGGTGGTCGCTGAGCCTGGCGGTAGTGGGACGAGTGGGGGGCCGGATGACGGGCGGCTGTACGGTGCTGCGGGGGCGGGATGTGTGCGCTGCAGTGCGGGGGGGCTGCATGCTACGCTGGCCTCTGCTGGCACTGCTGCGAGGGGGGCTAGCTGGGCTACGGCCCATGGCTGCATCCTTCAGGGTCTTGGCAAAGACTTTGACCCCCTCCTGGTTGAGGTGCACCCTGTCGTAGAGGTGCCAGGGCCCCACTGTGGGGTGATGTGCCAGGTGCACGTTAGGCAGCGCAGCGCAGCCTCTGGTGATCTCTGCGTTCACAGCGTTGATGGTGTGTGGGTGGGTGTCGGCTCGGGGCAGCAGCGTGGAGATGACCACCCTGGAGTCGGGGAACTCCTGCGTGGCTCTCTCAGCCACCCTTCTCACGGCCTTGGCGGTGTCGTGGCGCAGGGAGCCCAGGTCGTTGGTGCCGGTGTGGATGACGATGCAGCTCGGGCTCCCCAGTGTGTCCCGGTTCAGCAGCTGCAGGGCTCGCTCCGTGTTTGTGCAGCGGATGTTGTTGACACGCCGGCTGGGAAACAGTCTCCTCATGTCCAGGTATTTCCCGTTGCTGTCAATGAGGAGGGCCACTTCTGCGTTTGTCTTCTTTTTGGCCAGCATGCTGTGGGTGTGGGTGGGGATGGGGGTGGGAGCGGGGTGGGGGGGGGAACGGGGTGGGAGGGGGAGCGGGGGGGAAGCAGGGGTGGGGATGGGAGCGGGGTGGGAGGGGGACCGGGGGGGGAGCGGGGGTGGGGATGGGACCGGTGTGGGAGTGCGGGGGGCAGCGGGGGTGGGAATAGGGGGGGAGCTGGGGGGGAGCAGGGGTGGGGATGGGACTGGTGTGGGAGTGCGGGGGGCAGCGGGGGTGGGAATAGGGGGGGAGCGGGGGGGGAGCGGGGGTGGGAGTGTAGGGAGGGTGGTAGCACGGGGAGCAGGGGTGGGGGGGGCTGTGTATCTGTGGAGCTGCTCCCTCAATCCCTGCAGCTCCTTGTTGGTGGTTTTCTCTCTGCGCTGCATCTCCTCCTTGACGCTGGTCAGCTGGGTCCTTAGGTTCGCGTTCTCCTGCTGCAGGTCCTTCATCTCGCTGGTCAGCTCGGTGATGGCCACCCTGTTCTCTCTCTTGAGCTGGCTCACCTCATCTCTGAGCTGCTGGGTGATGCTGGTTTCCGTGAGCCTGGCCAGTGTAAGTTCTCTGAACTCCACAAACTCCAGCTCCAGCAGGGCCAGGCACTCCCGCATGTGCTGGGTGTCGCTGGGGGTCGTGGGGGGGGGCAGGTTGGTGTCGGGTGATGTGCTGTCTGAGGTAGGATCTTCAGGGTCTTCAGGGTCGGTGTTCTCGGGGTCGTTGGCTGTAGTGTTTGTTTTTTCAATCTCTGCTGCCTCTTTTAGTTGTTTATATTTTTTTTCAAAGGAGGTCAGGCTAGCCTCACTGCCCTGGATCAACACAGTTCCGCTGTGGTAGACATTAATACTCAAGACTGTGCTGTCCGGGTCAGAGTCTTCTCTTAAGAGAATCTGTCTACCTTGGCAGATCCCTCTTTTTGTGACGTTGCTGTACGTCTTACACACAGCAGTGTGCCAGGCATTGAGGTGCTGAGTGTAGAAGATGAGGTTGCTTCTCATCTTCTTGTCTCCTGTCCCAGAGTAGTCTGTGTACAGACACTCCGGGTTCTCTCTCAGCACGCTCAGTTTATGATGCTTCCTGGCCTGTGCGCTGCGCAGTTCAGCCGGGTACTGGAACTCCCTGCTCTCTGCACGCTGACTCGTCTCCATGGCAACCGGGAGAATCTGCTACACTTTGTTGCAATTTCCAACTGTCACTGCCAACGGCTGCTTTTTTGAAAGTAAACTGAACTTTTTTAAAAGCAAACTACTGCTGAACTTTTAATTTTTGTAGTATTTTTTGTATTTATTACTATAAAATTATAAAATAAAATGATGGTAGTGTAAAACGCTTACCTCTACCTCTGTAATTTTCTTCCTTTATTTTCCTCTTTTATTTACTTCTATCTTTTCTTTCTTTCTCTTTCTTTATCCTTTTCTTTCCTTTTCTCTTTCTTAAATATTTTTCTTCTCTTCCTTTAATTCTCTCTTCTTTCCTTCCTTCCCTTTGCTCTGTGATTTTCTTCCTTTCTTTATTTTCCTCTTATTTCCTTCTTCCTTTCTTTCTTTTCTTTCTCTTTCTTTTTTCCCTTTCTTTCCTTTTCTTTTAATTTGTCTTCTCTTCCTTTAATTCTCTCTTCTTTCCTTCCTTCCCTTTCCTCTGTGTTCTTTTTCTTTTGGTCTTGGGATCTTCTTTTGGTGTTTTTATAATATTTAATCAAAATGTTTTCTCTTATTTTTTCATATTACGTTAAATACTACTTTAAGTACTACTATACAATATGTTTATGTTATTAAATTAGCATTTTATTTCACTAAGAAACATATAAATTTTTAAATTTTCAGGAGCTCATATTTTCTGTGACTGCTCACTCTAAAAGTCCCTCTCTCTCTCACACACCCCAGCATGGAGACGGGGTCTCTGATGTGAGCATGCACTCTGCTCAGAGGAGCCCTGCTGCAGATATATCTTCACTCCCTCTCTCTCACACACACACACACACACCTGCTTGGTGATCACACCCAGCTTCTCATCACAGCTGCTCCTGCATCCTTTTCCTATGATATCGAGTCACGCTTCCTTCCTTGTACACAGATGGCAGGTCAGGTGTTGACAAACTTACACGCTGGCAGCGTGTTCTGCTGTTAGCACATTCGTAACTGGAGAGGAAGCAGCACTAAACCCACAGCCCCTCTCCCGCTCCACCTCTCTCAGTCTCAAGGTTAGTTTTAACCCGGCTCGTGGCAACATCTCATCTGCCTGGGTTATTTTTTTGTACAGCCTCTCCACTAGGGACACACAGCCAGGAGCAGGGATATGATTAACCTTGACTGTGTGTGAGCAAGTGGAAGAATGTGCATGTGAGAGAGAGAGTGAGTGTGTGAGTGTGTGTGTGTCAGTCAGTGTGTGAGAGAGTGAGTCATTGTGAGTGTGAGAGAGTCAGTGTGTGAGTCAGTGTGTGTGTGTGAGAGAAGGAGTCAGTGTGTGTGTGTGTGTGTGTGTGTGTGAGTGAGTCAGTGTGTGTGAGTGAGTCAGTGAGTCAGTGTGTGTGTGTGTGTGTGTGTGAGTCAGTGTGTGTGTGTGTGTGTGAGTGAGTCAGTGTGTGTGTGTGTGTGTGTGTGTGAGTCAGTGTGTGTGTGTGTGAGTCAGTGTGTGTGTGTGTGTGTGTGTGTGAGTGAGTGTGAGTCAGTGTGTGTGTGAGTGTGTGTGAGAGAGGGAGTCAGTGTGAGTGAGTCAGTGTGTGTGTGTGTGTGTGTGTGTGAGTGTGTGGTGTGGGTGAGTGTGTGAGTGAGTCAGTGTGTGCGAGTCAGTGTGTGTGTGTGTGTGAGTGTGTGTGTGTGAGAGAGGGAGTCAGTGTGAGTGTGTGGTGTGTGTGAGAGTGTGTGAGTGAGTCAGTGTGTGTGTGTGTGAGTGAGTCAGTGTGTGTGTGTGTGTGAGAGTGTGTGTGTGTGTGAGTGAGTGAGAGAGAGTGTGTGGTGTGTGTGAGTGAGTCAGTGTGTGTGTGTGTGAGTGTGTGTGTGAGTCAGTATGTGTGTGTGCGCGATCGTTTCACAGGCTGATAGAGACAGGGCCTCCATAGCCCACATGGAGCCACGTGGGTTGGCAGGTAGACTGATATCTTCTGATCCCTGTTTCAGTTACTCATCTGTAAAGCTAATAGAGTCAGTTGTAAGGGCTGTGCTAATGCAGGTCAGGAGAGAGGTACTCCTCTGCAGGTTACCACCACTGGAGACTGTAGTGTTATTATTTATTTATGTATTCACCGACATGAAGCTTTCTCTTCTCAAGAACTCCCTGCTGGATGCAGCAAAAACCAAATAGGACTAGTCTTGGATGACCTAATCTTACCACTGGTAAGGTAGTCCACAATTAGTACTTTAGTGCCTGTGAAACTAAATATTGTTGATAACCACTACACCACACTGCCTCCCTTCCAGCCCCTCCGCTCTCACCACTACACCACACTGCCTCCCTCCCAGCCCCTCCGCTCTCACCACTACACCACACTGCCTCCCTCCCAGCCCCTCCGCTCTCACCACTACACCACACTGCCTCCCTCCCAGCCCCTCCGCTCTCACCACTACACCACACTGCCTCCCTCCCAGCCCCTCCGCTCTCACCACTACACCACACTGCCTCCCTCCCAGCCTCTCCGCTCTCACCACTACACCACACTGCCTCCCTCCCAGCCCCTCCGCTCTCACCACTACACCACACTGCCTCCCTCCCAGCCCCTCCGCTCTCACCACTACACCACACTGCCTCCCTCCCAGCCCCTCCGCTCTCACCACACCACACTGCCTCCCTCCCAGCCCCTCCGCTCTCACCACTACACCACACTGCCTCCCTCCCAGCCCCTCCGCTCTCTCCACTACACCACACTGCCTCCCTCCCAGCCCCTCCGCTCTCACCACTACACCACACTGCCTCCCTCCCAGCCCCTCCGCTCTCACCACTACACCACACTGCCTCCCTCCCAGCCCCTCCGCTCTCACCACTACACCACACTGCCTCCCTCCCAGCCCCTCCGCTCTCTCCACTACACCACACTGCCTCCCTCCCAGCCCCTCCGCTCTCACCACTACACCACACTGCTTCCCTCCCAGCCCCTCCGCTCTCTCCACTACACCACACTGCCTCCCTCCAAGCCCCTCCGCTCTCACCACTACACCACACTGCCTCCCTCCCTCCCTCCGCTCTCACCACTACACCACACTGCCTCCCTCCCAGCCCCTCCGCTCTCACCACTACACCACACTGCCTCCCTCCCAGCCCCTCCGCTCTCACCACTACACCACACTGCCTCCCTCCCAGCCCCTCCGCTCTCTCCACTACACCACACTGCCTCCTCCCTCCCAGTCTCTGTTATAAACACTAAGCAGCATGGTACCTGCTGACCCATTTATTGTGGTTTAAAATAGCCACCCTTCTCACTAACTATGAGGACATCACACGGTCAAGGGTATTTGTTCACGGTACAGCAGATCCTTCTGAAACTGCATTCAGAGACTTCAGCATCACAACCACGACTGAGGCTAGATTATCCACAATGACACTTCTATCAAACTGAAGAGACTTCAGCAGCTCAACATGGCATGATCCGATCCACTGCGTGGCTAAAAGGAGGCTTGTAGAGCACAGGGAAGGTTAAACAGCTCCATGTCTGTGCATGAGCAATTCCTTTTACACTTGGGGTTTAATGCAAATGGGGATTAGAACAGCAAAGAGCACCTTGTTAGTTCACAGGTAATTCCGCTCATTAGAGCAGCTTCCACATGGATCTACTTCAATGCTAATTTCAGGGTTTCCATACTCGCACAACACAATGCATAACCCTGCAAATAGGAAGCTGTATCTCACATGGTTTCCGAGATGCTGACAGTGTAGATTTACTCTATTGTATAAAGCACGCTTATGGGTTGATTGATTGATTGATTGATTAATATAAATCCATGGAACGCAGTGCCAGTGTGACTCGGGAACGAGGCAACGGCAGAAAGCATCTCAACATCGTCTGAGGACGATTAAAGAAATCAGAGTCACTGGAAATTCACCTGTGAATACAGCGGTCACTCCCACACACAGAACTGCACGCATCAGTGATTGGGGGTGCTGTCATAACGCTATGTTAAGTGTTTAGCACAATAACCTCTGCAGCTGTCTGCTGTAGCGCCCCCTGTGTTTCAGATGCTTTTCCACAGCAGATGTGCAATAGGGCAAGTGACTGCATACTCACTGCACAGCGCAGGCAGCTTGCACTATCAATACGAAGCCCTGAGACAGCATGGAAATCGTGCCATCATTAAACACAGCGCAGGCAGCTTGCAATATCAATACGAAGCTCCGAGACAGCGTGGAAATCACACCATCATTAAACACAGCGCAGGCAGCTTGCAATATCAATACGAAGCCCTGAGACAGCGTGGAAATCACACCATCATTAAACACAGCGCAGGCAGCTTGCAATATCAATACGAAGCCCTGAGACAGTGTGGAAATCACACCATCATTAAACACAGCGCAGGCAGCTTGCAATATCAATACGAAGCCCTGAGACAGCGTGGAAATCACACCATCATTAAACACAGCGCAGGCAGCTTGCAATATCAATACGAAGCTCCGAGACAGCGTGGAAATCGTGCCATCATTAAACACAGCGCAGGCAGCTTGCAATATCAATACGAAGCTCCGAGACAGCGTGGAAATCACACCATCATTAAACACAGCGCAGGCAGCTTGCAATATCAATACGAAGCTCCGAGACAGCGTGGAAATCGTGCCATCATTAAACACAGCGCGGGCAGCTTGCAATATCAATACGAAGCCCTGAGACAGCGTGGAAATCACACCATCATTAAACACAGCGCAGGCAGCTTGCAATATCAATACGAAGCTCCGAGACAGCGTGGAAATCACGCCATCATTAAACACAGCGCAGGCAGCTTGCAATATCAATACGAAGCTCCGAGACAGCGTGGAAATCACGCCATCATTAAACACAGCGCAGGCAGCTTGCAATATCAATACGAAGCTCCGAGACAGCGTGGAAATCGTGCCATCATTAAACACAGCGCAGGCAGCTTGCAATATCAATACGAAGCTCCGAGACAGCGTGGAAATCACGCCATCATTAAACACAGCGCAGGCAGCTTGCAATATCAATATGAAGCTCCGAGACAGCGTGGAAATCACACCATCATTAAACACAGCGCAGGCAGCTTGCAATATCAATACGAAGCTCCGAGACAGCGTGGAAATCGTGCCATCATTAAACACAGCGCAGGCAGCTTGCAATATCAATACGAAGCTCCGAGACAGCGTGGAAATCGTGCCATCATTAAACACAGCGCAGGCAGCTTGCAATATCAATACGAAGCCCTGAGACAGCGTGGAAATCACGCCATCATTAAACACAGCGCAGGCAGCTTGCAATATCAATACGAAGCTCTGAGACAGCGTGGAAATCGTGCCATCATTAAACACAGCGCAGGCAGCTTGCAATATCAATACGAAGCCCTGAGACAGCGTGGAAATCACACCATCATTAAACACAGCGCAGGCAGCTTGCAATATCAATACGAAGCTCCGAGACAGCGTGGAAATCACACCATCATTAAACACAGCGCAGGCAGCTTGCAATATCAATACGAAGCTCCGAGACAGCGTGGAAATCGTGCCATCATTAAACACAGCGCAGGCAGCTTGCAATATCAATACGAAGCCCTGAGACAGCGTGGAAATCACACCATCATTAAACACAGCGCAGGCAGCTTGCAATATCAATACGAAGCTCCGAGACAGCGTGGAAATCACACCATCATTAAACACAGCGCAGGCAGCTTGCAATATCAATACGAAGCTCCGAGACAGCGTGGAAATCACACCATCATTAAACACAGCGCAGGCAGCTTGCAATATCAATACGAAGCCCTGAGACAGTGTGGAAATCGTGCCATCATTAAACACAGCGCAGGCAGCTTGCAATATCAATACGAAGCTCCGAGACAGCGTGGAAATCGTGCCATCATTAAACACAGCGCAGGCAGCTTGCAATATCAATACGAAGCTCCGAGACAGCGTGGAAATCGTGCCATCATTAAACACAGCGCAGGCAGCTTGCAATATCAATACGAAGCTCCGAGACAGCGTGGAAATCACACCATCATTAAACACAGCGCAGGCAGCTTGCAATATCAATACGAAGCTCCGAGACAGCGTGGAAATCACACCATCATTAAACACCTACAGGTTATTCACGTCAAAGTGCAAGCGCAAGACATGAAACAAACCACGTTCACATTTCTGTAGGGCAGCAAACACACTTCATACACACACACAAGGACCGAGTCGAGGTCACACTGGAGGCTTGCGGATTACTTTAATTAGGAAAGTAGTTAAAGTGCAGGCTGCTAATGAGCGCGAGTCCAGTCAGCGGAAATGCATTATTATAACCAAGCTTTTAGTCCCTAAAGTAACGCTCCTCCTCTCAGTCTCATTGCTTTACTCTTTTACTGGTTTCATTGCTGTTCATTTCTTCTCTGAATGTTTTTATCCATGTTCACTGCCTTGCGGTGAGCGATGTATCATGAAAAGGCGCTGCATAAATGAAGACTGACTGATTGACTGACGAATGTGCTGCAGAAAGAGCGCACTCTGCTGGTGGTTTACTGTAACTTGCAGAGACTGCATAATTCAAAGTAATGGTGGTTTTGCAGCATCAGTCTAATGTAATCAACTAGCAACCTAACCCTCATGCACAGTGCAGTGCATGCTTACTGTTTGGTTCATTAAGAACATAAAGTTTACAAACAAGAGGAGGCCATTCAGCCCATCTTGCTTGTTTGGTTGTTAGTAGCTTATTGATCCCAGAATCTCATCAAGCAGCTTCTTGAAGGATCCCAGGGTGTCAGCTTCAACAACATTACTGGGGAGTTGGTTCCAGACCCTCACAATTCTCTGTGTAAAAAAGTGACTCGGATTTTCTGTTCTGAATGCCCCTTTATCTAATCTCCATTTGTGACCCCTAGTCCTTGTTTCTTTTTTCAGGTCAAAAAAGTCCCCCGGGTTGACATTGTCAATACCTTTTAGGATTTTGAATGTTTGAATCAGATCGCTGCGTAGTCTTCTTTGTTCAAGACTGAATAAATTCAATTCTTTTAGCCTGTCTGCATACGACATGCCTTTTAAACCCGGGATAATTCTGGTTGCTCTTCTTTGCACTCTTTCTAGAGCAGCAATATCCTTTTTGTAACGAGGTGACCAGAACTGAACACAATATTCTAGGTGAGGTCTTACTAATGCATTTTAGAGTTTTAACATTACTTCCCTTGATTTAAATTCAACACTTTTCACAATATATCCGAGCATCTTGTTAGCCTTTTTTATAGCTTCCCCCACATTGTCTAGACATTTCTGAGTCAACATAAACTCCTAGGTCTTTTTCATAGTTCCCTTCTTCAATTTCACTATCTCCCATATGATATTTAATGCAGTACCTTACACTTTTCTCTATTAAATGTCATTTGCCATGTGTCTGTCCAGTTCTGAATGCTGTCTAGATCATTTTGAATAACCTTTGCTGCTGTAACAGTGTTTGCCACTCCTCCTATTTTTGTGTCGTCTGCAAATTTAACGAGTTTGCTTACTTTACCAGAATCTAAATCATTAATGTAGATTAGGAATAGCAGAGGACCTAATACTGATCCCTGTGGTACACCACTGGTTACCTCGCTCCATTCTGAGGTTTCTCCTCTAATCAGTACTTTCTGTTTTCTACATGTTAACCACTCCCTAATCCATGTGCATGCATTTCCTTGAATCCCTACTGCGTTCAGTTTGAAAATTAATCTTTTATGCGGGACTTTGTCAAAAGCTTTCTGGAAATCTAAATAAACCATGTTGTAAGCTTTGCAGTTATCCATTTTCAATGTTGCGTCCTCAAAAAAGTGAAGTAGGTTAGTTAGACATGATCTCCCTTTCCTAAAACCATGCTGGCTGTCTCCCAGGATATTGTTACCATATAGGTAATTTTCCATTTTGGATCTTATTATAGTTTCCATAAGTTTACATATAATAGAAGTCAGGCTTATTGGTCTGTAGTTATCTGGTTTGGTTTTGTCTCCCTTTTTGTGGATCGGTATTACGTTTGCTATTTTCCAGTCTGTCGGTACAACCCCTGTGTCAAGAGACTGTTGCATGATCTTGGTTAGCAGTTTGTAAATAACTTCTTTCATTTCTTTGAGTACTATTGGGAGGATCTCATCCGGCCCAGGGGATTTGTTTATTTTAAGAGCTCCCAGTCCCTTTAACACTTGTGCCTCTGTTATGCTAAAGTTATTTAAAATTGGATAGGAACAGGTCGACATGTGGGGCATGTTGTCCGAGTCCTCCTTTGTAAAAACCTGTGAAAAGTAATCATTTAATATATTTGCTATTTTTTTTTCTTCATCTATGATTTTGCCATTTGTGTCTCTTAGACATTTAACCTCCTCTTTGAATGTTCTCTTGCCGTTATAATATTGGAAAAACATTTTGGAATTGGTTTTAGCCCCCTTAGCAATATTGATTCAATTAGATTCAATTAGAAACCACCTTACGAAATTCAAGAAACCCTCGTACGTTTAAATGGAGAAAAGCTGTTTACAAAAGTCTGAAAAACAAAAGACGACAACAACAACAACATTACAAATCAAAAGAACGACACGAGAACCAGTTCATTCTCCAAGTAGTTATTTACTATTAGTATTAAAAACCTTCAACAGCTTCTGATGAAGAAAGCTCACATGAAGTTTTCTGCCATACAGACAGACGCACGCCCCCAGTGCTGTACTTGAATATCCCAGTCAGAAAGAGCATGCATCTGGCTGGCAGGTACATGCATTCAACCAAACTAAGAGTATTTGAATGTAAATATAAAAAGGGAAAGGAAGAACACAGCTGCGCTCGTGATCCCTGTAAGCTGCGCTCGTGATCCCTGTAAGCTGCGCTCGTGATCCCTGTAAGCTGCGCTCGTGATCCCTGTAAGCTGCGCTCGTGATCCCTGTAAGCTGCGCTCGTGATCCCTGTAAGCTGCGCTCGTGATCCCTGTAAGCAGCCCTCCCTGCACGGTGAGGAGCACTGGTGTAGATCTAAGACAGGACTATTTCCACTGCAGGTTCAGTACATATCAGAGCCTGGATAAGGCTCAGACATTCCTGATGCACCCTGCTGGCTGCCCTCACAGCTCATATATAATTCGCAACATGATCAAAACCATCAGGAAACTGCATTAATGAAACACCCCTGGGTCTGACAACAGGCTCCGCAGCCCATATCTCTGTGTCCTCCCAAACCACCAGCAAACACACACAAACACACACACACACACACACACACACACACACACACACACACCTGTGTCCTCCCAAACCACCAGCAAACACACACAAACACACACCTCTGTGTCCTCCCAAACCACCAGCAAACACACACAAACACACACCTCTGTGTCCTCCCAAACTACCAGCAAACACACACACCACCAGCAAACACACAGAAACACACACACACACACAGAAACACACTCACACACCTGTGTCCTCCCAAATCACCAGCAAACACACACAAACACACACACACAAACACACACACACACACACACACACACACCACCAGCAAACACACTCACACACCTGTGTCCTCCCAAATCACCAGCAAACACAGAAACACACACACACACACACACACACACTCACACACACCTCCAGCAAACATGCAAAGAAATGCAAGCATGCATAAACTACTGCAATATTATGTATGTACTGTCCAGTAATCAAAATGTAGAGAACTCAGGACTGTGGATCTGAGAGCCAGCACATTCAATATAGTACAGTATAGAGAACTCAGTACTGTGGATCTGAGAGCCAGCACATTCAATACAGTACAGTATAGAGAACTCAGTACTGTGGATCTGAGAGCCAGCACATTCAATACAGTACAGTATAGAGAACTCAGTACTGTGGATCTGAGAGCCAGCTCATTCAATACAGTACAGAGAACTCAGTACTGTGGATCTGAGAGCCAGCGCATTCAATACAGTACAGTATAGAGAACTCAGTACTGTGGATCTGAGAGCCAGCACATTCAATACAGTACAGTATAGAGAACTCAGTACTGTGGATCTGAGAGCCAGCACATTCAATACAGTACAGTATAGATAACTCAGTACTGTGGATCTGAGAGCCAGCGCATTCAATACAGTACAGTATAGAGAACTCAGTACTGTGGATCTGAGAGCCAGCACATTCAATACAGTACAGTATAGAGAACTCAGTACTGTGGGTCTGAGAGCCAGCTCATTCAATACAGTACAGTATAGAGAACTCAGTACTGTGGATCTGAGAGCCAGCACATTCAATACAGTACAGTATAGAGAACTCAGTACTGTGGATCTGAGAGCCAGCACATTCAATACAGTACAGTATAGAGAACTCAGTACTGTGGATCTGAGAGCCAGCACATTCAATACAGTTCAGTATAGAGAACTCAGTACTGTGGATCTGAGAGCCAGCACATTCAATACAGTACAGTATAGAGAACTCAGTACTGTGGATCTGAGAGCCAGCACATTCAATACAGTTCAGTATAGAGAACTCAGTACTGTGGATCTGAGAGCCAGCACATTCAATACAGTACAGTATAGAGAACTCAGTACTGTGGATCTGAGAGCCAGCGCATTCAATACAGTATAGAGAACTCAGTACTGTGGATCTGAGAGCCAGCACATTCAATACAGTACAGTATAGAGAACTCAGTACTGTGGATCTGAGAGCCAGCACATTCAATACTGTACAGTATAGAGAACTCAGTACTGTGGATCTGAGAGCCAGCACATTCAATACAGTACAGTATAGAGAACTCAGTACTGTGGATCTGAGAGCCAGCACATTCAATACAGTACAGTATAGAGAACTCAGTACTGTGGATCTGAGAGCCAGCACATTCAATACAGTACAGTATAGAGAACTCAGTACTGTGGATCTGAGAGCCAGCTCATTCAATACAGTACAGTATAGAGAACTCAGTACTGTGGATCTGAGAGCCAGCACATTCAATACTGTACAGTATAGAGAACTCAGTACTGTGGATCTGAGAGCCAGCACATTCAATACAGTACAGTATAGAGAACTCAGTACTGTGGATCAGAGAGCCAGCACATTCAATACAGTATAGAGAACTCAGTACTGTGGATCTGAGAGCCAGCACATTCAATACAGTACAGTATAGAGAACTCAGTACTGTGGATCTGAGAGCCAGCACATTCAATACAGTACAGTATAGAGAACTCAGTACTGTGGATCAGAGAGCCAGCACATTCAATACAGTATAGAGAACTCAGTACTGTGGATCTGAGAGCCAGCACATTCAATACAGTACAGTATAGAGAACTCAGTACTGTGGATCTGAGAGCCAGCACATTCAATACAGTACAGTATAGAGAACTCAGTACTGTGGATCTGAGAGCCAGCACATTCAATACAGTATAGAGAACTCAGTACTGTGGATCTGAGAGCCAGCTCATTCAATACAGTACAGTATAGAGAACTCAGTACTGTGGATCTGAGAGCCAGCACATTCAATACAGTACAGTATAGAGAACTCAGTACTGTGGATCTGAGAGCCAGCACATTCAATACAGTACAGTATAGAGAACTCAGTACTGTGGATCTGAGAGCCAGCACATTCAATACAGTACAGAGAACTCAGTACTGTGGATCTGAGAGCCAGCACATTCAATACAGTACAGTATAGAGAACTCAATACTGTGGATCTGAGAGCCAGCTCATTCAATACAGTACAGTATAGAGAACTCAGTACTGTGGATCTGAGAGCCAGCACATTCAATACAGTACAGTATAGAGAACTCAGTACTGTGGATCTGAGAGCCAGCACATTCAATACAGTACAGTATAGAGAACTCAGTACTGTGGATCTGAGAGCCAGCACATTCAATACAGTACAGTATAGAGAACTCAGTACTGTGGATCTGAGAGCCAGCTCATTCAATACAGTACAGTATAGAGAACTCAGTACTGTGGATCTGAGAGCCAGCGCATTCAATACAGTACAGTATAGAGAACTCAGTACTGTGGATCTGAGAGCCAGCACATTCAATACAGTACAGTATAGAGAACTCAGTACTGTGGATCTGAGAGCCAGCTCATTCAATACAGTACAGTATAGAGAACTCAGTACTGTGGATCTGAGAGCCAGCACATTCAATACTGTACAGTATAGAGAACTCAGTACTGTGGATCTGAGAGCCAGCACATTCAATACAGTACAGTATAGAGAACTCAGTACTGTGGATCAGAGAGCCAGCACATTCAATACAGTATAGAGAACTCAGTACTGTGGATCTGAGAGCCAGCACATTCAATACAGTACAGTATAGAGAACTCAGTACTGTGGATCTGAGAGCCAGCACATTCAATACAGTACAGTATAGAGAACTCAGTACTGTGGATCAGAGAGCCAGCACATTCAATACAGTATAGAGAACTCAGTACTGTGGATCTGAGAGCCAGCACATTCAATACAGTACAGTATAGAGAACTCAGTACTGTGGATCTGAGAGCCAGCACATTCAATACAGTACAGTATAGAGAACTCAGTACTGTGGATCTGAGAGCCAGCACATTCAATACAGTATAGAGAACTCAGTACTGTGGATCTGAGAGCCAGCTCATTCAATACAGTACAGTATAGAGAACTCAGTACTGTGGATCTGAGAGCCAGCACATTCAATACAGTACAGTATAGAGAACTCAGTACTGTGGATCTGAGAGCCAGCACATTCAATACAGTACAGTATAGAGAACTCAGTACTGTGGATCTGAGAGCCAGCACATTCAATACAGTACAGAGAACTCAGTACTGTGGATCTGAGAGCCAGCACATTCAATACAGTACAGTATAGAGAACTCAATACTGTGGATCTGAGAGCCAGCTCATTCAATACAGTACAGTATAGAGAACTCAGTACTGTGGATCTGAGAGCCAGCACATTCAATACAGTACAGTATAGAGAACTCAGTACTGTGGATCTGAGAGCCAGCACATTCAATACAGTACAGTATAGAGAACTCAGTACTGTGGATCTGAGAGCCAGCTCATTCAATACAGTACAGTATAGAGAACTCAGTACTGTGGATCTGAGAGCCAGCGCATTCAATACAGTACAGTATAGAGAACTCAGTACTGTGGATCTGAGAACCAGCACATTCAATACAGTACAGTATAGAGAACTCAGTACTGTGGATCTGAGAGCCAGCACATTCAATACAGTACAGTATAGAGAACTCAGTACTGTGGATCTGAGAGCCAGCGCATTCAATACAGTACAGTATAGAGAACTCAGTACTGTGGATCTGAGAGCCAGCGCATTCAATACAGTACAGTATAGAGAACTCAGTACTGTGGATCTGAGAGCCAGCACATTCAATACAGTACAGTATAGAGAACTCAGTATTGTGGATCTGAGAGCCAGCACATTCAATACAGTACAGTATAGAGAACTCAGTACTGTGGATCTGAGAGCCAGCACATTCAATACAGTATAGAGAACTCAGTACTGTGGATCTGAGAGCCAGCACATTCAATACAGTACAGTATAGAGAACTCAGTACTGTGGATCTGAGAGCCAGCACATTCAATACAGTACAATATAGAGAACTCAGTGCTGTGGATCTGAGAGCCAGCACATTCAATACAGTATAGAGAACTCAGTACTGTGGATCTGAGAGCCAGCTCATTCAATACAGTACAGTATAGAGAACTCAGTACTGTGGATCTGAGAGCCAGCACATTCAATACAGTACAGTATAGAGAACTCAGCACTGTGGATCTGAGAGCCAGCACATTCAATACAGTACAGTATAGAGAACTCAGTACTGTGGATCTGAGAGCCAGCACATTCAATACAGTACAGTATAGAGAACTCAATACTGTGGATCTGAGAGCCAGCACATTCAATACAGTACAGTATAGAGAACTCAGTACTGTGGATCTGAGAGCCAGCACATTCAATACAGTACAGTATAGAGAACTCAGTACTGTGGATCTGAGAGCCAGCACATTCAATACAGTACAGTATAGAGAACTCAGTACTGTGGATCTGAGAGCCAGCTCATTCAATACAGTACAGTATAGAGAACTCAGTACTGTGGATCTGAGAGCCAGAGCATTCAATACAGTACAGTATAGAGAACTCAGTACTGTGGATCTGAGAGCCAGCACATTCAATACAGTACAGTATAGAGAACTCAGTACTGTGGATCTGAGAGCCAGCTCATTCAATACAGTACAGTATAGAGAACTCAGTACTGTGGATCTGAGAGCCAGCTCATTCAATACAGTACAGTATAGAGAACTCAGTACTGTGGATCTGAGAGCCAGCACATTCAATACAGTATAGAGAACTCAGTACTGTGGATCTGAGAGCCAGCACATTCAATATAGTACAGTATAGAGAACTCAGTACTGTGGATCTGAGAGCCAGCACATTCAATACAGTATAGAGAACTCAGTACTGTGGATCTGAGAGCCAGCACATTCAATACAGTACAGTATAGAGAACTCAGTACTGTGGATCTGAGAGCCAGCACATTCAATACAGTACAGTATAGAGAACTCAGTACTGTGGATCTGAGAGCCAGCACATTCAATACAGTACAGTATAGAGAACTCAGTACTGTGGATCTGAGAGCCAGCTCATTCAATACAGTACAGAGAACTCAGTACTGTGGATCTGAGAGCCAGCGCATTCAATACAGTACAGTATAGAGAACTCAGTACTGTGGATCTGAGAGCCAGCTCATTCAATACAGTACAGTATAGATAACTCAGTACTGTGGATCTGAGAGCCAGCACATTCAATACTGTACAGTATAGAGAACTCAGTACTGTGGATCTGAGAGCCAGCACATTCAATACAGTACAGTATAGAGAACTCAGTACTGTGGATCTGAGAGCCAGCGCATTCAATACAGTACAGTATAGAGAACTCAGTACTGTGGATCTGAGAGCCAGCTCATTCAATACAGTATAGAGAACTCAGTACTGTGGATCTGGATCTCTCTGACTAATGGGAGCACATTTCTGGCAATTGCAGACTGAGCCTCCTTCTGCATTAGCGCAGTGCCAAATCTTTTTCTCTTCATAAATTGCATACAATAAATCACAGTACAGTGACATTCCACTAAAATTAAACAAAGAATTTCAAAAAGGCTGGATTATTTATAGTATTTATGAGCTAGCAGTGGAACAGGAGCTCTGGGTAGTATCAGCACAGGGCTGTGCTGACAGGAGTAGATAGAGAAGCTCCATGAAAGCATCTCTACAGGTCACCAGCTCTAACCAGCGCTGCTGTTTGTTTTAAAAACATTGAAATAACCATTGGTGGAAGCGTCGCACTGGATACAAATCGAAAGGCTGCTTAAACGCTTTTAATTACAATGTTGTGCTGTAGTTCAAAGGCTACACTCCAGTCAGACCTCCACTGTATTTCATACCCTACAAATATACATATAAAAGGTTATCTACACAATGAGAGAGACCAGAAAAAAATGCTAATAAAATGTTAATAAGATAAGGTAGGCAAAGTCCTGTTTTAAAGAAATTTAAAAATGAAAGGTTTAGTGAACACCAGTCTAGATTAAATCCCAACTCAAGCAGCAGGATCTCAGTACGTGTGTTTTGATAAATTGCCTGAGCGACCTGGTTACGATCAGAACACAACGGATTCAGGTTTTTATTAACAAGTGTTCAAGTACATCCTCCTGTTATTTATTTTGCTATGTTTTATTGTTGTAAACGATTACAGATTGAAGATTAAATCAGTGTTGTCGTTGTGTTCAATTAAAATAAATTCTTTTTTATTTAGCCTCCCCCTCTCCGGCCCCGCGCTCGGCCTGGTTACGAGGTCCCCGGCCCCGCGCTCGGCCTGGTTACGAGGTCCCCGGCCCCGCGCTCGGCCTGGTTACGAGGTCCCCGGCCCCGCGCTCGGCCTGGTTACGAGGTCCCCGGCCCCGCGCTCGGCCTGGTTACGAGGTCCCCGGCCCCGCGCTCGGCCTGGTTACGAGGTCCCCGGCCCCGCGCTCGGCCTGGTTACGAGGTCCCCGGCCCCGCGCTCGGCCTGGTTACGAGGTCCCCGGCCCCGCGCTCGGCCTGGTTACGAGGTCCCCGGCCCCGCGCTCGGCCTGGTTACGAGGTCCCCGGCCCCGCGCTCGGCCTGGTTACGAGGTCCCCGGCCCCGCGCTCGGCCTGGTTACGAGGTCCCCGGCCCCGCGCTCGGCCTGGTTACGAGGTCCCCGGCCCCGCGCTCGGCCTGGTTACGAGGTCTCCGGCCCCGCGCTCGGCCTGGTTACGAGGTCTCCGGCCCCGCGCTCGGCCTGGTTACGAGGTCTCCGGCCCCGCGCTCGGCCTGGTTACGAGGTCTCCGGCCCCGCGCTCGGCCTGGTTACGAGGTCTCCGGCCCCGCGCTCGGCCTGGTTACGAGGTCTCCGGCCCCGCGCTCGGCCTGGTAACGAGGTCTCCGGCCCCGCGCTCGGCCTGGTTACGAGGTCTCCGGCCCCGCGCTCGGCCTGGTTACGAGGTCTCCGGCCCCGCGCTCGGCCTGGTTACGAGGTCTCCGGCCCCGCGCTCGAGCTGGTTACGAGGTCTCCGGCCCCGCGCTCGACCTGGTTACGAGGTCTCCGGCCCTGCGCTCGACCTGGTTACGAGGTCTCCGGCCCCGCGCTCGACCTGGTTACGAGGTCTCCGGCCCCGCGCTCGACCTGGTTACAAGGTCTCCGGCCCCGCGCTCGGCCTGGTTACGAGGTCTCCAGCTCCCTCCCCAGCCCTGCGCTCGGCCTGGTTACGAGGTCTCCAGCCCTGCGCTCGGCCTGGTTACGAGGTCTCCAGCCCTGCGCTCGGCCTGGTTACGAGGTCTCCAGCCCCGCGCTCGGCCTGGTTACGAGGTCTCCAGCCCCGCGCTCGACCTGGTTACGAGGTCTCCGGCCCCGCGCTCGGCCTGGTTACGAGGTCTCCGGCCCCGCGCTCGGCCTGGTTACGAGGTCTCCGGCCCCGCGCTCGGCCTGGTTACGAGGTCTCCGGCCCCGCGCTCGGCCTGGTTACGAGGTCTCCGGCCCCGCGCTCGGCCTGGTTACGAGGTCTCCGGCCCTGCGCTCGGCCTGGTTACGAGGTCTCCGGCCCTGCGCTCGGCCTGGTTACGAGGTCTCCGGCCCTGCGCTCGGCCTGGTTACGAGGTCTCCGGCCCTGCGCTCGGCCTGGTTACGAGGTCTCCGGCCCTGCGCTCGGCCTGGTTACGAGGTCTCCGGCCCTGCGCTCGGCCTGGTTACGAGGTCTCCGGCCCTGCACTAGGCCTGGTTACGAGGTCTCCAGCCCTGCGCTCGACCTGGTTACGCGGTCTCCTCGTAAACACAAAACAGTCATCCCAACAGTAGCCCCAAGCACACAAAGTATTAAAACAAGTTAGAAGTTAACACTATAGGGTAATATTAAACTACGGTCACATCAACAGGTAAAGTAAGATCAGTTACAACAGTAAAACTCTCCCTTGGAAACAAACCCAAATTGAATATAAAGGCCAACATGCAGTACTAAGGGAGCTGGCAGCACTAAAAATAAACAAATCCCCTGGGCCTGATGGAATCTATCCTCAAGGAAACGAGAGAACACATTTTTAAACCAATATGTTATATATTCAATACATCTATAAATAAAAGGAGCCATCCCACTGGACTGGGACATTGGCAATGTTGTTCCTGTGTTTAAAAAGGGAGATAAATTTGACCCTGGGAACTACAGACCTGTATGCTTAACATCAATCAGATGTGAAATCATGGAAACTATAAAGGACCACAACTGAGGAATGTTTCTATAGTAACATTATAGGAGACAGCCAGCATGTGTTTAGGAAGGGTAGAGCTTGTTTAACTAATTCACTAGATTTCTTTCAGGAGGTGACTGCTAGAGTGGACAAGGACAGTGCGAATGACATCATCTGCTTAGATTTTCAAAAGGCATCTGACAAAGTACCGCCTGAAAGGCTATATCTAAATATGAAATCAGTAAAGTAGCAGTATGGATTCATAACGGGTTACAAGATAGGAAGCAGAGAGTTATAATCAGAGGCCAGGCATCAAACTGGAGTAACGGACCATTGCTATTGTTAATCTATATAAATGACTTGGACCAAGACATAATCAGTAAACTGCTAATTTTGCATACGACACAAAACTGGGAGGGGTAGCCAACTCCCAATCAATCAGTAATGAAATAGAGGAGGCTGTGTATGAAAAGGACTTGAGGGTAGTAGTGGAGGAATCTCTTAAGCCAACTAGACAGTGCAGAGAAGCTATAAAAAGAGGCAAACAGAATGCTAGGTTATACAGCCAAGACAGTGGAATTCAAATCTAGAGAAGTTATATTAAATTATACAATGCACTGGTACAACCACACCTAGAATACTGTGTCCAGTTCTGATCCCTGTATCATAAGAAAGACATCGAGGCATTGGAGAGAGTACAGAGGAGAGCAACACGATTCCTTCCAGGACTGAAGGGCATGTCATATGAAGACAGACTGAAAGAGCTGAATCTGTACAGCCTAGAAAGGAGGAGAGCCAGAGGAGACTTAATAGAGGGATTTAAAATGGTCAAGGAGTTTAGCAAAGTAACTGTTGAGAATTATTTCTCTCAGGTCACAGAGAACAGAACCAGGGGCCACAGGTGGAATCTGAAGAAGGGAATATTCAGAACCGAGAGAATGAGCTTTTTCACAGAAAAGGTGGTGAACCATTGGAACAGGCTGCCGAAGCAGAGACTATCAGAGCCTTCAAGAAAAGACTGGATGCTGTCATGACAACACTGTATAACCCTCTGTGACCATAATAAGACCTTTAGCGAGCCGCCTGGAGGAAGGGCGGTCCGTCTAGCCACGGATTCCCAGAGGTTTCATTGCCATACTAACCTGGTTAGGGGGTCTTGTTTATCCTCTCCTGAGTACTAACGGACCACGCTGGCACCGAAGCGAGTGAGCACAGGTGGGTCGAATGGCCTTTCCTCGTTCTGGGATGTCTTCTGTTCTTATGAAACACTTGTGTTGCACACCAGCCTTCCTCTCTGCAGCCCTCAGCTTCCAGGACAGGAGCGAGGTGGCAGTTCATATGACCTCAGAGTGGGGGGTGTACTGCATTAGCCCCCCCCAGCAGCACGGTCTGAAGACCAGAAACAAACATCCAGATACACTACACCATAAAAAACACATGTGCTCAACGCTGTAGACACGATTACTGCAGCTTATTCAACAATGTCCTGCTGAAACTTCTCTTCCACTACAGTACGTTCAGAATGACTATTTATACATATTTCATGAGAGATAAAAAAATGAAGCAGCCCTGGTTTACTCTGAAAAGAGACATTATTAAATAATATATGAGAAAAGCTTGATGGAGAAAAGGATGCAGCATGGCCTAGTTGTTTGGGCTGAAGGACTGGGGGCGAGTGGGCTTCCATGGCAATGCTGAGACCACAGCTTCAAGCCTCTCGGCTGTGCTGGTCACACGCCTCATTTAAAATGAAGCACCTGGACAGCTTGGCACAGGCGGCTCAGGGGTGCGTGTTGTATTGTACAAAATCCTAGTTTACATCCTAGTTTTGAGCAATTTTAGACCGATCTCCAATTTACCTTTTATAGCTAAGATCTTGGAGAAGGTAGTAGCCAATCAACTTAATATGTTTCTTGAGGAGAATAAAGTTCAAAAGCAGAGAAAGCATGGGAAACAAACAGGAGCTCTGAGGAATGAAAAGCTTCTACTGAGAGCAGCCACTTCACTGTGTACCAGCGCGACACCGAGACAATGGGGAGAGCAGGGAGTTCTCTCTAACTCTCTCACACACACACACACACACACACTGTGTACCAGTGTGACACCAAGACAATGGGGAGAGCAGGGAGTTCTCTCTCTCTAACTCTCACACACACACACACACACACACACACACACACTGTGTACCAGTGCGACACCAGGACAATGGGGAGAGCAGGGAGTTCTCTCTCTCTAACTCTCACACACACACACACACACACACACACACACAAACACACAGTGTACCAGTGCGACACCAGGACAACGGGGAGAGCAGGGAGTTCTCTCTAACTCTCTCACACACACTGTGTACCAGCGCGACACCGAGACAACGGGGAGAGCAGGGAGTTCTCTCTAACTCTCACACACACACACACACACACACACACACACACACACACACTGTGTACCAGTGCGACACCAGGACAATGGGGAGAGCAGGGAGTTCTCTCTCTCTAACTCTCACACACACACACACACACACACACACAAACACACACACACACACACACACACACACAGTGTACCAGTGCGACACCAGGACAACGGGGAGAGCAGGGAGTTCTCTCTAACTCTCTCACACACACACACACACACAGTGTACCAGTGCGACACCAGGACAATGGGGAGAGCAGGGAGTTCTCTCTCTCTAACTCTCACACACACACACACACACACACACACACACACAGTGTACCAGTGCGACACCAGGACAATGGGGAGAGCAGGGAGTTCTCTCTAACTCTCACACACACACACTGTGTACCAGTGTGACACCAAGACAATGGGGAGAGCAGGGAGTTCTCTCTCTCTAACTCTCTCACACACACACACACACACACACACACACACACACACACACACAGAGTGTACCAGTGCGACACCAGGACAATGGGGAGAGCAGGGAGTTCTCTCTCTCTAACTCTCTCACACACACACACACACACACACACAGTGTACCAGTGCGACACCAGGACAATGGGGAGAGCAGGGAGTTCTCTCTCTCTAACTCTCACACACACACACACACACACACACACACACACACACAGTGTACCAGTGCGACACCAGGACAATGGGGAGAGCAGGGAGTTCTCTCTCTCTAACTCTCACACACACACACACACACACACTGTGTACCAGTGTGACACCAAGACAATGGGGAGAGCAGGGAGTTCTCTCTCTCTAACTCTCACACACACACACACACAGTGTACCAGTGCGACACCAGGACAATGGGGAGAGCAGGGAGTTCTCTCTAACTCTCTCTCACACACACACACACACACACACACACACACACACACACACAGTGTACCAGTGCGACACCAGGACAATGGGGAGAGCAGGGAGTTCTCTCTAACTCTCACACACACACACACACACACACACTGTGTACCAGTGTGACACCAAGACAATGGGGAGAGCAGGGAGTTCTCTCTCTCTAACTCTCACACTCACACACACACACACACACACACACACACACACACACACAGTGTACCAGTGCGACACCAGGACAATGGGGAGAGCAGGGAGTTCTCTCTCTCTAACTCTCACACACACACACACACACACACACACACACAGAGTGTACCAGTGCGACACCAGGACAATGGGGAGAGCAGGGAGTTCTCTCTCTCTAACTCACACACACACTGTGTACCAGCGCGACACCGCAAAGTCCTGCATAAAAGATTAATTCTCAAACTGAACGCAGTAGGGATTCAAGGAAATGCATGCACATGGATTAGGGAGTGGTTAACATGTAGACAACAGAAAGTACTGATTAGAGGAGAAACCTCAAAATGGAGCGAGGTAACCAGTGGAGTACCACAGGGATCAGTATTAGGTCCTCTGCTATTCCTAATCTACATTAATGATTTAGATTCTGGTATAGTAAGCAAACTTGTTAAATTTGCAGACGACACAAAAATAGGAGTGGCAAACACTGTTGCAGCAGCAAAGGTCATTCAAAATGATCTAGACAGCATTCAGAACTGGGCAGACACATGGCAAATGACATTTAATAGAGAAAAGTGTAAAGTATTGCACGCAGGCAATAAAAATGTGCAGTATTGCACGCAGACAATAAAAATGGGCAGCAGTGTGGAGTAGTGGTTAGGGCTCTGGACTCCTGACCGGAGGGTTGTGGGTTCAATCCCCAGTGGGGGACACTGCTGCTGGACCCTTGAGCAAAGTACTTTACCTAGATTGCTCCAGTAAAAACCCAACTGTATAAATGGGTAATTGTATGTAAAAATAATGTGATATCTGTATAATGTGAAATAATGTATAATGTGATATCTTGTGACAATTGTAAGTCGCCCTGGATAAGGGCGTCTGCTAAGAAATAAAAAAAAAATAATAATAATAATTATAAATATCATATGGGAGATAGTGAAATTGAAGAAGGGAACTATGAAAAAGACCTAGGAGTTTATGTTGACTCAGAAATGTCTTCATCTAGACAATGTGGGGAAGCTATAAAAAAGGCTAACAAGATGCTCGGATATATTGTGAAAAGTGTTGAATTTAAATCAAGGGAAGTAATGTTAAAACTCTAAAATGCATTAGTAAGACCTCACCTAGAATATTGTGTTCAGTTCTGGTCACCTCGTTACAAAAAGGATATTGCTGCTCTAGAAAGAGTGCAAAGAAGAGCGACCAGAATTATCCCGGGTTTAAAAGGCATGTCGTATGCAGACAGGCTAAAAGAATTGAATCTATTCAGTCTTGAACAAAGAAGACTACGCGGCGATCTGATTCAAACGTTCAAAATCCTAAAAGGTATTGACAATGTCAACCCGGGGGACTTTTTCAACCTGAAAAAAGAAACAAGGACCAGGGGTCACAAATGGAGATTAGATAAAGGGGCAGAACAGAAAATCCGAGGCACTTTTTTACACAGAGAATTGTGAGGGTCTGGAACCAACTCCCCAGTAATGTTGTTGAAGCTGACACCCTGGGATCCTTCAAGAAGCTGCTTGATGACATTCTGGGATCAATAAGCTACTAACAACCGAACGAGCAAGATGGGCTGAATGGCCTCCTCTCGTTTGTAAAATGTTCTTATGTTCCAGGATGGGCAGAGTTCACTCTCCTCCTCAATCGGCTCAGCTGTGGGTCGATCACAGAAAGACAATAATGAAAAGCAACAACAACAACGTCGTGGACACACAGCCCCCGCCAAATTCAATATCACAGCTATCAGTCAAGGACCCCAATGTGATGCTCCCAATAACTAAATACCATTAACACCCAGTTTCATGACAACAGGATAAGCAGTTCTGATGTGACGTCTGCCCGTCCCTCCATGACTGCCTCCACTAAACCCCTCATCTCTCCAGTAAGACAGCAATTAGACTGTTTTCCTCCTGTTTCTTTATTATAAATTGCAAGCAAATCTCCTTCCTGTCAAACCTCATTATACTGAGAGACGCTGCCCAGAACACATGGCTCAGATTTCAACAGTGTTTGAATAATGCTGGCCACCAACTGGATCTGCAGCTAGATAAAAACAAATGATTAATTTCAAAAACCTTTTTAATTCTGGAGCTCTGATCAACGTGTTAATTGTTCTGCTGTTAGAAAGATAACTCTGAACGGCCAAGACAGGACCCCCTTTGAAAACAAATTGCTAATATCGGGGGGGGGGGGGCCGGCAAGGGAAAAGATCTGGAATTGAGAAATTTCAATCAGCAGCACATTAAAGCCCACCAGCCCCCCACACTCCCCGAGCCCACAAGAAGCAAACAACCTCCGAACGACCTTCCCAGATCTCCCAGAAACACAGCCTTAAATACGAAACACCGCTAATTGGGTACAGAGCTCTGCTGTTTATTCTCCGATTCTTTCCAAACTCCAAACTGGAACAGACTGGTGCCCTGAGCCAGTTTCTCCCACTCACTGTTAACCCCTTACTGCCCGAAGCGAGGGGGGTACGACTTCAGAAAACCTGTTGATCTCACCCTAACCCAAATCCGGACCCACCTGAAATGTGGTATTAGCTTAACTTACTTTGACTAATGAGATTTTAAATTCAATTGTACCGGTTTCAAATGAGGCACGTCAAGGGCGTCCCTGTGGCTCTGCTAGTAAACGTACTACAGCTTGCAGTGCAGGGTGAGCTGGAAGCCTAGGCTAGGGCCCACGGGGAGCGCTGTACTGGCCTCTGAGCTCGCTCTGGGTTAGGGAGGCTGGGACAGTCCACCTCACTACGTATCGACACCCCCTGCTGGTCCGGTCCAGCCACGCACCAGTCCAGACAGAGATTTCCCAGGCTAGAGCCTTGCCTCCGGGGCTCAGTGCCTCAATAACATCCACTGGTTAGGGTTGGTGGGCAGTAAGAGGAGATTGACTTGATCTCCCTGCTCCCTCCCAACAGAACAAAAAGCGTCCTTGTTTTCCACCTGGCCCTGGGCAGCAATGCTAATCTGACCGCATTCAAATACATTTTTTTAAACACGCCCTCAGGCTTCCCTGTGAATATAATTATTTTGTCAGGCTACATTAACATCAAACATTCACAAAGGTCACATTAAAAGCAGGGCAGGTCTCAGCAGCACTGGGAGCAGACAGTCAGTCAGTCAGTCAGCTCTGGTATGAGAGCGTGCAGTCAGTCAGTCAGTCAGCTCTGGTATGACAGCGTGCAGACAGTCAGTCAGCTCTGGTATGAGAGCGTGCAGACAGTCAGTCAGTCAGCTCTGGTACGAGAGCGTGCAGACAGTCAGTCAGCTGTGGTATGAGAGCATGCAGACAGTCAGTCAGTCAGCTCTGGTACGAGAGCGTGCAGACAGTCAGTCAGCTGTGGTATGAGAGCATGCAGACAGTCAGTCAGTCAGCTCTGGTATGACAGCGTGCAGACAGACAGTCAGCTCTGGTATGAGAGCGTGCAGACAGTCAGTCAGTCAGCTCTGGTATGAGAGCGTGCAGACAGTCAGTCAGTCAGCTCTGGTATGAGAGCGTGCAGACAGTCAGTCAGTCAGTCAGCTCTGGTACGAGAGCGTGCAGACAGTCAGTCAGTCAGCTCTGGTACGAGAGCGTGCAGACAGTCAGTCAGTCAGCTCTGGTATGAGAGCGTGTAGACAGTCAGTCAGTCAGCTCTGGTATGAGAGCGTGCAGACAGTCAGTCAGTCAGTCAGCTCTGGTACGAGAGCGTGTAGACAGTTAGTCAGTCAGCTCTGGTATGAGAGCGTGTAGACAGTCAGTCAGTCAGCTCTGGTATGAGAGCGTGCAGACAGTCAGTCAGTCAGTCAGCTCTGGTACGAGAGCGTGTAGACAGTCAGTCAGTCAGCTCTGGTATGAGAGCGTGCAGACAGTCAGTCAGTCAGTCAGCTCTGGTACGAGAGCGTGCAGACAGTCAGTCAGTCAGTCAGCTCTGGTACGAGAGCGTGTAGACAGTCAGTCAGTCAGCTCTGGTATGAGAGCGTGTAGACAGTCAGTCAGTCAGCTCTGGTATGAGAGTGTGCAGACAGTCAGTCAGTCAGCTCTGGTATGAGAGCGTGTAGACAGTTAGTCAGTCAGCTCTGGTATGAGAGCGTGCAGACAGTCAGTCAGTCAGCTCTGGTATGAGAGCGTGCAGACAGTCAGTCAGTCAGCTCTGGTATGAGAGCGTGCAGACAGTCAGTCAGTCAGCTCTGGTACGAGAGCGTGCAGACAGTCAGTCAGTCAGCTCTGGTACGAGAGCGTGTAGACAGTTAGTCAGTCAGCTCTGGTATGAGAGCGTGCAGACAGTCAGTCAGTCAGTCAGCTCTGGTACGAGAGCGTGTAGACAGTTAGTCAGTCAGCTCTGGTATGAGAGCGTGTAGACAGTTAGTCAGTCAGCTCTGGTATGAGAGCGTGCAGACAGTCAGTCAGTCAGCTCTGGTATGAGAATGTGAATTATCTGCTGAGCTCAGACAGCACAACTCTTCCTTGATCTTGTTGTCTCTTTGGTGCAGCAGGTCCCGAGTTCAGTCCAGCAGTACATCCTGTACCAATTCCACACCCACGGGGACAGACACAGCGAGTGGAGGCTGGTCCCACTAGGCTTGAGTTTGGCCCCTTGGCTTTCAGACCTGGAGTGAGATGCCGGTCCCTTTGCTGGGTGTATCGGACACCCTGAGAAGTCCGAGGGAGTGTGATTGGAGAATTCAGTGCAGGCGAAGATGGACAAGCTTTCCAATCGAATGGCAACACAGAGAACAGGTGAAAAGCACTGTGGGAAAAGCCTGACATCAGAAGAGGATTTCACAAGCGCTTCTGTGAATCTGATCCATTCTTCTGGTCAACTCCCTTGTGTGTCTTCCCTGTCACGTGATCCTTATCTGAATCTCAGCTTTGTTTTCAATCCTTGGGAGACATGTGGTTCAGTTTTCCACGGTGTACGCTCTGCTAGCGTTTCTTTGCGTGTTTGCTTACTGTAAGTTAAACTGGTACATGTGTGAGAGATAAACAGAGCAGGACTGACTCTGGAACAAGCGTCTGTGTAACCGGGCAGACACTGGGCGTGAACCTGCGACCCCGCGCCTTAACCACTGTGCAAAAGAGCCAGACTCATCGGCACTCGTGCTTTTAGAGCTTTTAATCTCACTCAATAAGGGTCAGGGCCTGTATCAGCAGTGCTGAGGTGCAGCTTGTATACGTGAGCCACTGCTGCCATCGTGTGGACAGCTGGCTGTATTGCATTTACTGTGATTGTATTTATTTATTTTCACCGGGATAGATGGACACATCATCCTAACAGTCATATAGATTTGAATTGAACCTACTGAAAAGCAAGGCTTTTTAACACTGTAATAAGTATCAGTTGATTGGTTGTATGAACTGCACGGGTGATTGTAAGTGTTAAGGGAATCGAAGGGCAGGGTAAATAAAGTAAATGAAGCCACTTGGCAAAGGCACTCCTGATTTAAAATGCGATGTGCTTTGCACAGGAGCAAAGCGCGTCATGCAAATACCACGGCAATCAGTGAAGTTCATCAACAGCACACTGCTCACACTGGGTTCAAATTAAGAAAGGAAGGAACCTACAGTTAAGAAACAGCAGGAAATTACAAAAAGGAAACGTGTGGAATTAGAAACCAGGGAAGTAAACGTTATCCACGAGGTTGAGAGAGATCTACTGTAAATCATGCAGGAGAAAAATCACCCAAATCACCATTAAAGGGTTTCTCAGGATCCCTGGTCATCGCTCCCTGTGCACAGAGGGCAGCCAGTGCAGAGAACACGCAGCACACCTGGTCATCGCTCCCTGTGCAGAGAACACGGGGCACACCTGGTCATCGCTCCCTGTGCACAGAGGGCAGCCAGTGCAGAGAACACGCGGCACACCTGGTCATCGCTCCCTGTGCAGAGAACACGGGGCACACCTGGTCATCGCTCCCTGTGCAGAGAACACGGGGCACACCTGGTCATCGCTCCCTGTGCACAGAGGGCAGCCAGTGCAGAGAACACGCGGCACACCAGGTCATCGCTCCCTGTGCACAGAGGGCAGCCAGTGCAGAGAACACGCAGCACACCTGGTCATCGCTCCCTGTGCACAGAGGGCAGCCAGTGCAGAGAACACGCGACATACCTGGTCATCGCTCCCTGTGCACAGAGGGCAGCCAGTGCAGAGAACACGCGGCACACCTGGTCATCGCTCCCTGTGCACAGAGGGCAGCCAGTGCAGAGAACACGAAACACACCTGGTCATCACTCCCTGTGCACAGAGGGCAGCCAGTGCAGAGAACACGCGACACACCTGGTCATCGCTCCCTGTGCACAGAGGGCAGCCAGTGCAGAGAACACGCGACACACTTGTGAAAACACTGCGTTTAAGAGTTCCTGATTACTGCAGGATCTGTTTTGAGATTTCTAATCAGTTACAGACGAGATCAGAAAGAAAGGGGCCAATGATTTCTCTGTGCAATAGGCCTGAGATCCCTTTCTCAAAGAGAACACTGCCCGATCCACGACACTGCCCGTGCGTTTGTGTATCGGTGAGGGACACAGCGCCAGCACTGCAGTGTGGGTCACACTGACCGATCCACTACACTGCCTGTGCGTTTGTGTATCAGTGAGGGACACAGCGCCAGCACTGCAGTGTGGGTCACACTGACCGATCCACTACACTGCCCGTGCGTTTGTGTATCAGTGAGGGACACAGCGCCAGCACTGCAGTGTGGGTCACACTGACCGATCCACTACACTGCCCGTGCGTTTGTGTAGCAGTGAGGGACACAGCGCCAGCACTGCAGTGTGGGTCACACTGACCGATCCACTACACTGCCTGTGTGTTTGTGTATCGGACACAGTGCAGCTCCACTGACCTGTGAGAAGATGTTGGCAGTCGGAGCCACTCGGCTGTCCACGATGCTGTAGAAGATGGCCAGCAGGCGGTCCAGGGGGAAGGGCTTCGGTCCCAGCAGGTGGTTACTGGTCTGAGAGAGACAGAGTGGGAGTTAGAGACTGGGGGGCTGCCTGACATCGAACCCACCCACACAGCTATACTGAAACACAGAAACAGAAACATTCAAACAGAGACTACAAAAGAAGTCTGCCAAATAGTGAGAATTTGAGAAAGAAAGAATTAATAAAAAAACATTTTAAAAAAAGACCCTGTGACAGGATGGACCGAGGTTTGAGACTCAGAGACAGTTTTAAGTTCAAAATAAAGATTTTTAATAAACAAAAATACAAAATAAATAGGCACGAGGGCCAAACAAAAAGGTTTTAAACATAAAATACACACAAAGCAAAAAGCAAAACTTACAAAAATAAAGGTTTCCAGGCTGGGCGTTGCCTTCACTGGAACAGAAAAACACCACATACAAACACACTCTTGCTTCTTGAACTCTCTTTCTCCTACTCTCTCCCTTAGCCAGGGCCTCTCCCCTGGCTTTTATCCCCTGTGGCTGGAGCCCAATTAATCAATAATTGCTGCTTATTCAATTAGGGCTCCAGCCACATTCTCACATGTTTTTCTGGCAGGGAGGAATTTTAACCCCCTCCCTGCCAGTCCCAACATGATCATAAAGACGGGGCAGTACCCCGTCACATATCCCCCCCCTTGTGCCAAGCACAACATGGCCTAAATGGCCACCTCCCCCCTCAGTCTCAGTCCCAGAAGAGGGGGAAGCACAGTGTCCATGGGGGTGGCCATGGTGGGACGTCCGGCACCACCCAATTCTTCGTGGCCAGCAGCTCCCTCTTCTGGGGCTCCGGCCACACACCATCTTGCCGCGAAAGTGCAGCTGGGGGAGCTGGTCTCCTGACCTCCCTCCCCCTCTTCATGGTCAGCAACTCCCCTCCGTGGGGCTCCGGCCACAGTGTAGCGACCCCAGGCGAAGCAGGATCCCCGAAGACCCCAAGCGACGGCAGCAGCAGCGGACCCTCGGGAGGCGACGGCAGCAGCAGCGGACCCTCGGGAGGCGACGGCAGCAGCAGCGGACCCTCGGGAGGCGACGGCAGCAGCAGCGGACCCTCGGGAGGCGGAGACGGGAACGGCGGCCCGGCTCCCTCTGCTGGCGGAGACGGGAACGGCGGCCCGGCTCCCTCTGCTGGCGGAGACGGGAACGGCGGCCCGGCTCCCTCTGCTGGCGGAGACGGGAACGGCGGCCCGGCTCCCTCTGCTGGCGGAGACGGGAACGGCGGCCCGGCTCCCTCTGCTGGCGGAGACGGGAACGGCGGCCCGGCTCCCTCTGGTGGCGGAGGCGGGAACGGCGGCCCGGCTCCCTCTGGTGGCGGAGGCGGGAACGGCGGCCCGGCTCCCTCTGGTGGCGGAGGCGGGAACGGCGGCCCGGCTCCCTCTGGTGGCGGAGGCGGGAACGGCGGCTCGTCTCCCTCTGCTGGCGGAGGCGGGAACGGCGGCTCGTCTCCCTCTGCTGGCGGAGGCGGGAACGGCGGCTCGTCTCCCTCTGCTGGCGGAGGCGGGAACGGCGGCCCCTCTCCCTCTAGTGGCGGAGGCGGGAACAGCAGCTCGTCTCCCTCTGCTGGCGGAGGCGGGAACGGCAGCTCGTCTCCCTCTGCTGGCGGAGGCGGGAACGGCAGCTCGTCTCCCTCTGCTGGCGGAGGCGGGAACGGCAGCTCGTCTCCCTCTGCTGGCGGAGGCGGGAACGGCAGCTCGTCTCCCTCTGCGGGCGGCTCACCCCTCTCTGGCTCTCGGGACGGCAGCTCCATCCCTTCTGGCTCTCGGGACAGCGGCTCCATCCCTTCTGGCTCTCGGGACAGCGGCTCCATCCCTTCTGGCTCTCGGGACAGCGGCTCCTCCCCTTCTGGCTCTCGGGACAGCGGCTCCTCCCCTTCTGGCTCTCGGGACGGCGGCTCCTCCCCTTCTGGCTCTCGGGACGGCGGCTCCTCCCCTTCTGGCTCTCGGGACGGCAGCTCCTCCCCTTCTGGCTCTCGGGACAGCGGCTCCTCCCCTTCTGGCTCTCGGGACAGCGGCTCCTCCCCTTCTGGCTCTCGGGACAGCGGCTCACCCCTCTCTGGCTCTCGGGACAAAGGCTCACCCCTCTCTGGCTCTCGGGACGATGGCTCACCCCTCTCTGGCTCTCGGGACGATGGCTCACCCCTCTCTGGCTCTCGGGACGATGGCTCACCCCTCTCTGGCTCTCGGGACGACAGCTCCACCTTCTTTATTGGAATGATTGGGGCGTCTCCCATATCTACCGCCAGGTAATTAATGACCATCAGGGCCAGCTCTGCGAAGGACGCCGGGTGATGCTGTTCCTCCCACTTTTCCCACCTCCCCCCATCTCGACGCCACAGTGTGTTGACAACTATGGGGAGGTTGTGGGAGAGGTCTGCCTCAGGGTGCATCAACCAGTCCCATATTTCCTGGGATGGTGGTGAAGGCGGTGATGTAGGAAGTGGTGGGATGGCTGCCGAGGACGGGGTTTGCAGCTGCTCCTGGTCCCGATTGTGGGGGCATCCTGCCCAGTTGTGGCCATCCACCTCACAGTACCCACACCAGTCAGCTGGTAGCCCATCTGGACAGGACCTCCATTGATGATCCACCTTCCCGCACCAAGAGCACCAGGGGAAAAGACTGGCTGGGTCCTCCAGCTGGGGTGGCTGTTGTTGCAGCAGCCTACATTTCTTCGGCTGCTGCTTCTCCTGCCTTTGCCGCTGTCTGCTCTTCCCCATTTTCAAAAAAAAACTCCCAAAATTCAAGAAAAAAAAAAAAAAAAAATTACTGCTCTGAGCCTCCAGGTGGCGCTCTCCCGTTTCTGACACCAAATGTGACAGGATGGACCGAGGTTTGAGACTCAGAGACAGTTTTAAGTTCAAAATAAAGATTTTTAATAAACAAAAATACAAAATAAATAGGCACGAGGGCCAAACAAAAAGGTTTTAAACATAAAATACACACAAAGCAAAAAGCAAAACTTACAAAAATAAAGGTTTCCAGGCTGGGCGTTGCCTTCACTGGAACAGAAAAACACCACATACAAACACACTCTTGCTTCTTGAACTCTCTTTCTCCTACTCTCTCCCTTAGCCAGGGCCTCTCCCCTGGCTTTTATCCCCTGTGGCTGGAGCCCAATTAATCAATAATTGCTGCTTATTCAATTAGGGCTCCAGCCACATTCTCACATGTTTTTCTGGCAGGGAGGAATTTTAACCCCCTCCCTGCCAGTCCCAACATGATCATAAAGACGGGGCAGTACCCCGTCACAGACCCCCAGGCAGGGAGTAAGCTCACTTGTATTTAGTAGCAGTAGATGGTATAGCAGCACTCTCATGTAGATCCAAATGGTGACGAACAATTCAAAAAAGATGGAGAGACAGGTACCCCATCAAAGATTATTTACTGACATAAAAAACTGTGTAAAACAACCACGCGCTTCGACACGTCCGCGTCTTCAACAGGTTACAAGTCATTTGTAAAAAAGGGTAGCATGAGTCAATTAAATACATCAAGTGGCTAACAATTATGACATCACTGTTACCGATCACTAATTAGACTAAACACAGGTTTAAAAAATAGCTGAGATCATTTACATCATTAATTAATTTCAAATTTGTGTGATCAGCTAGCTATCATTTATTTAAATGTGTTACATAAATCCATACTCAGTATTTGTTAATGTTCAAATAAATAGTTAATAATTTCAAATATAAGGCTAGACAGACACACAAAGGACATGAGAAACAGATCATAGGAAGTACAATTCCACAATGTCAAAGTAAATGTCAAACTCATTTCTAGCATTCGACATAAGACACACTATGTGCAGTGCACTGAATCTGGGTCTCAGTCTCCATGTACAGCACTCACTGCTCTGCAGATGAGAGAAGTTATATCCAGACAAAGAGCTTGAGCAGCTCTTTGAACTGGCATAAAGATCTACAAAAAGGGAAAAGTCCTTCAAAACACATGCAGCGTGTTTCCTTCAGTCCTTTAAACCAGGTCACTGGAATATCTCAGCAGACTCTTAGACGTGTCTGGAATTCTGAAACACAGCTGTGCCCAACAGACACACAGAGATCCAGAGATATCTCTGGAGAGAGAGACCGAGGAGACACACTGACATGGGACTCGATAAATAAGAACAGATAACAGACACACAGAGATCCAGAGATATCTCTGGAGAGAGAGACCGAGGAGACACACTGACATGGGACTCGATAAATAAGAACAGATAACAGACACACAGAGAGATCCAGAGATATCTCTGGAGAGAGAGACCGAGGAGACACACTGACATGGGACTCGATAAATAAGAACAGATAACAGACACACACAGAGATCCAGAGATATCTCTGGAGAGAGAGACCGAGGAGACACACTGACATGGGACTCGATAAATAAGAACAGATAACAAGACACACAGAGATCCAGAGATATCTCTGGAGAGAGAGAGACCGAGGAGACACACTGACATGGGACTCGATAAATAAGAACAGATAACAGACACACACAGAGATCCAGAGATATCTCTGGAGAGAGAGACCGAGGAGACACACTGACATGGGACTCGATAAATAAGAACAGATAACAAGACACACAGAGATCCAGAGATATCTCTGGAGAGAGAGAGACCGAGGAGACACACTGACATGGGACTCGATAAATAAGAACAGATAACAGACACACACAGAGATCCAGAGATATCTCTGGAGAGAGAGACCGAGGAGACACACTGACATGGGACTCGATAAATAAGAACAGATAACAGACACACAGAGATCCAGAGATATCTCTGGAGAGAGAGACCGAGGAGACACACTGACATGGGACTCGATAAATAAGAACAGATAACAGACACACAGAGAGATCCAGAGATATCTCTGGAGAGAGAGACCGAGGAGACACACTGACATGGGACTCGATAAATAAGAACAGATAACAGACACACAGAGAGATCCAGAGATATCTCTGGAGAGAGAGACCGAGGAGACACACTGACATGGGACTCGATAAATAAGAACAGATAACAAGACACACAGAGATCCAGAGATATCTCTGGAGAGAGAGAGACCGAGGAGACACACTGACATGGGACTCGATAAATAAGAACAGATAACAGACACACAGAGATCCAGAGATATCTCTGGAGAGAGAGACCGAGGAGACACACTGACATGGGACTCGATAAATAAGAACAGATAACAGACACACAGAGAGATCCAGAGATATCTCTGGAGAGAGAGACCGAGGAGACACACTGACATGGGACTCGATAAATAAGAACAGATAACAGACACACACAGAGATCCAGAGATATCTCTGGAGAGAGAGACCGAGGAGACACACTGACATGGGACTCGATAAATAAGAACAGATAACAAGACACACAGAGATCCAGAGATATCTCTGGAGAGAGAGAGACCGAGGAGACACACTGACATGGGACTCGATAAATAAGAACAGATAACAGACACACAGAGATCCAGAGATATCTCTGGAGAGAGAGACCGAGGAGACACACTGACATGGGACTCGATAAATAAGAACAGATAACAGACACACAGAGATCCAGAGATATCTCTGGAGAGAGAGAGACCGAGGAGACACACTGACATGGGACTCGATAAATAAGAACAGATAACAGACACACAGAGATCCAGAGATATCTCTGGAGAGAGAGACCGAGGAGACACACTGACATGGGACTCGATAAATAAGAACAGATAACAGACACACAGAGATCCAGAGATATCTCTGGAGAGAGAGACCGAGGAGACACACTGACATGGGACTCGATAAATAAGAACAGATAACAGACACACAGAGATCCAGAGATATCTCTGGAGAGAGAGACCGAGGAGACACACTGACATGGGACTCGATAAATAAGAACAGATAACAGACACACAGAGATCCAGAGATATCTCTGGAGAGAGAGACCGAGGAGACACACTGACATGGGACTCGATAAATAAGAACAGATAACAGACACACACAGAGATCCAGAGATATCTCTGGAGAGAGAGAGACCGAGGAGACACACTGACATGGGACTCGATAAATAAGAACAGATAACAGACACACAGAGATCCAGAGATATCTCTGGAGAGAGAGACCGAGGAGACACACTGACATGGGACTCGATAAATAAGAACAGATAACAGACACACAGAGAGATCCAGAGATATCTCTGGTCAGAGAGACCGAGGAGACACACTGACATGGGACTCGATAAATAAGAACAGATAACAGACACACAGAGATCCAGAGATATCTCTGGTCAGAGAGACCGAGGAGACACACTGACATGGGACTCGATTAATAAGAACAGATAACAGACACACAGAGATCCAGAGATATCACTGGAGAGAGAGACCGAGGAGACACACTGACATGGAACTAGATAAATAAGAACAGATAACAGACACACAGAGATCCAGAGATATCTCTGGAGAGAGAGACCGAGGAGACACACTGACATGGGACTCGATAAATAAGAACAGATAACAGACACACAGAGATCCAGAGATATCTCTGGAGAGAGAGAGACCGAGGAGACACACTGACATGGGACTCGATAAATAAGAACAGATAACAGACACACAGAGATCCAGAGATATCTCTGGAGAGAGAGACCGAGGAGACACACTGACATGGGACTCGATAAATAAGAACAGATAACAGACACACAGAGATCCAGAGATATCTCTGGAGAGAGAGACCGAGGAGACACACTGACATGGGACTCGATAAATAAGAACAGATAACAGACACACACAGAGATCCAGAGATATCTCTGGAGAGAGAGACCGAGGAGACACACTGACATGGGACTCGATAAATAAGAACAGATAACAGACACACAGAGATCCAGAGATATCTCTGGAGAGAGAGACCGAGGAGACACACTGACATGGGACTCGATAAATAAGAACAGATAACAGACACACAGAGAGATCCAGAGATATCTCTGGAGAGAGAGACCGAGGAGACACACTGACATGGGACTCGATAAATAAGAACAGATAACAGACACACAGAGAGATCCAGAGATATCTCTGGAGAGAGAGACCGAGGAGACACACTGACATGGGACTCGATAAATAAGAACAGATAACAAGACACACAGAGATCCAGAGATATCTCTGGAGAGAGAGAGACCGAGGAGACACACTGACATGGGACTCGATAAATAAGAACAGATAACAGACACACAGAGATCCAGAGATATCTCTGGAGAGAGAGACCGAGGAGACACACTGACATGGGACTCGATAAATAAGAACAGATAACAGACACACAGAGAGATCCAGAGATATCTCTGGAGAGAGAGACCGAGGAGACACACTGACATGGGACTCGATAAATAAGAACAGATAACAGACACACACAGAGATCCAGAGATATCTCTGGAGAGAGAGACCGAGGAGACACACTGACATGGGACTCGATAAATAAGAACAGATAACAAGACACACAGAGATCCAGAGATATCTCTGGAGAGAGAGAGACCGAGGAGACACACTGACATGGGACTCGATAAATAAGAACAGATAACAGACACACAGAGATCCAGAGATATCTCTGGAGAGAGAGACCGAGGAGACACACTGACATGGGACTCGATAAATAAGAACAGATAACAGACACACAGAGATCCAGAGATATCTCTGGAGAGAGAGAGACCGAGGAGACACACTGACATGGGACTCGATAAATAAGAACAGATAACAGACACACAGAGATCCAGAGATATCTCTGGAGAGAGAGACCGAGGAGACACACTGACATGGGACTCGATAAATAAGAACAGATAACAGACACACAGAGATCCAGAGATATCTCTGGAGAGAGAGACCGAGGAGACACACTGACATGGGACTCGATAAATAAGAACAGATAACAGACACACAGAGATCCAGAGATATCTCTGGAGAGAGAGACCGAGGAGACACACTGACATGGGACTCGATAAATAAGAACAGATAACAGACACACAGAGATCCAGAGATATCTCTGGAGAGAGAGACCGAGGAGACACACTGACATGGGACTCGATAAATAAGAACAGATAACAGACACACACAGAGATCCAGAGATATCTCTGGAGAGAGAGAGACCGAGGAGACACACTGACATGGGACTCGATAAATAAGAACAGATAACAGACACACAGAGATCCAGAGATATCTCTGGAGAGAGAGACCGAGGAGACACACTGACATGGGACTCGATAAATAAGAACAGATAACAGACACACAGAGAGATCCAGAGATATCTCTGGTCAGAGAGACCGAGGAGACACACTGACATGGGACTCGATAAATAAGAACAGATAACAGACACACAGAGATCCAGAGATATCTCTGGTCAGAGAGACCGAGGAGACACACTGACATGGGACTCGATTAATAAGAACAGATAACAGACACACAGAGATCCAGAGATATCACTGGAGAGAGAGACCGAGGAGACACACTGACATGGAACTAGATAAATAAGAACAGATAACAGACACACAGAGATCCAGAGATATCTCTGGAGAGAGAGACCGAGGAGACACACTGACATGGGACTCGATAAATAAGAACAGATAACAGACACACAGAGATCCAGAGATATCTCTGGAGAGAGAGAGACCGAGGAGACACACTGACATGGGACTCGATAAATAAGAACAGATAACAGACACACAGAGATCCAGAGATATCTCTGGAGAGAGAGACCGAGGAGACACACTGACATGGGACTCGATAAATAAGAACAGATAACAGACACACAGAGATCCAGAGATATCTCTGGAGAGAGAGACCGAGGAGACACACTGACATGGGACTCGATAAATAAGAACAGATAACAGACACACAGAGAGATCCAGAGATATCTCTGGAGAGAGAGACCGAGGAGACACACTGACATGGGACTCGATAAATAAGAACAGATAACAGACACACAGAGAGATCCAGAGATATCTCTGGAGAGAGAGACCGAGGAGACACACTGACATGGGACTCGATAAATAAGAACAGATAACAGACACACAGAGAGATCCAGAGATATCTCTGGAGAGAGAGACCGAGGAGACACACTGACATGGGACTCAATAAATAAGAACAGATAACAGACACACAGAGATCCAGAGATATCTCTGGAGAGAGAGACCGAGGAGACACACTGACATGGGACTCAATAAATAAGAACAGATAACAGACACACAGAGAGATCCAGAGATATCTCTGGAGAGAGAGACCGAGGAGACACACTGACATGGGACTCGATAAATAAGAACAGATAACAGACACACAGAGAGATCCAGAGATATCTCTGGTCAGAGAGACCGAGGAGACACACTGACATGGGACTCGATAAATAAGAACAGATAACAGACACACAGAGAGATCCAGAGATATCTCTGGTCAGAGAGACCGAGGAGACACACTGACATGGGACTCGATAAATAAGAACAGATAACAGACACAGAGAGATCCAGAGATATCTCTGGAGAGAGAGAGACCGAGGAGACACACTGACATGGGACTCGATAAATAAGAACAGATAACAGACACACAGAGATCCAGAGATATCTCTGGAGAGAGAGACCGAGGAGACACACTGACATGGGACTCGATAAATAAGAACAGATAACAGACACAGAGAGATCCAGAGATATCTCTGGAGAGAGAGACCGAGGAGACACACTGACATGGGACTCGATAAATAAGAACAGATAACAGACACACAGAGATCCAGAGATATCTCTGGAGAGAGAGACCGAGGAGACACACTGACATGGGACTCGATAAATAAGAACAGATCGATAAACGACGGGACAAAATGGATTCATCCCTTTGTTGTTTTTGTCATTTTTTTGTATTTTATTTTTAAAATGATCCTGTGCTCCTAACCTATCATAATTGTTCATGTAATTTGAGGCAGCTGGCTGCATGGAAGGTTCTTTGTGATTCTAATGATTATTATCATGGTGACTGAGTCAGGGGTGGAAGACTAGGCTTGGTAGTTGTTGCTGGGGCTCCATGGCAGCACTGCCAGCCCAGCCCTACCCGGCCAGGGACACTCATTTATCTTGCTGTGTGGACAGGCTCCACTGACCGGCACTGCCGTGAATGATCCAGACCGGGAGAGTGCGGTGCTGGGGGAGAGCGCCACTACAGGAGGGGGCTTGATTAATTGAGAACAGGACAGGGGAGAAGCTCCAGACTCCAACACAAACCACAGCTCTGCCACACAGCAGCCAGCCCACATTAATCAACCAGCCCCCTCGACGCCATCGACTGCAGCCCACTGTCAGGGGGAACAGCTCTGAACTGCACCCCATTTACTACAACGTCAACCTTTCACCTCCCAAACCTTCCCTAAATAGAAGCCGGTTCACACAGCCCCGTTCCGACTGGGTCAGTCCTGCAGGGTACAGGGTCCCGTTCCGACTGGGTCAGTCCTGCAGGGTACAGGGTCCCGTTCCGACTGGGTCAGTCCTGCAGGGTACAGGGTCCCGCGTTCCGACTGGGTCAGTCCTGCAGGGTACAGGGCCCCGTTCCGACTGGGTCAGTACCGCAGGGTACAGGGTCCCGTTCCGACTGGGTCAATCCTGCAGGGTACAGGGCCCCGTTCCGACTGGGTCAGTCCTGCAGGGTACAGGGTCCCGTTCCGACTGGGTCAGTCCTGCAGGGTACAGGGTCCCGTTCCGACTGGGTCAGTCCTGCAGGGTACAGGGTCCCGTTCCGACTGGGTCAATCCTGCAGGGTACAGGGTCCCGCGTTCCGACTGGGTCAGTCCCGCAGGGTACAGGGTCCCGTTCCGACTGGGTCAGTCCCGCAGGGTACAGGGTCCCGTTCCGACTGGGTCAGTCCCGCAGGGTACAGGGCCCCGTTCCGACTGGGTCAGTCCCGCAGGGTACAGGGTCCCGTTCCGACTGGGTCAATCCTGCAGGGTACAGGGTCCCGCGTTCCGACTGGGTCAGTCCCGCAGGGTACAGGGTCCCGTTCCGACTGGGTCAGTCCTGCAGGGTACAGGGTCCCGTTCCGACTGGGTCAGTCCCGCAGGGTACAGGGCCCCGTTCCGACTGGGTCAGTCCTGCAGGGTACAGGGTCCCGCGTTCCGACTGGGTCAGTCCTGCAGGGTACAGGGTCCCGTTCCGACTGGGTCAGTCCTGCAGGGTACAGGGTCCCGTTCCGACTGGTACAGGGAGGTTCAGACAACGAAGGATACTCGCCTTATTAATTACTACTGCAACCATAAACATATTCTGGAGGGGTGTTTAAAAAGCAGAGTGCAAAAATCAGTCTAACAGAAAAGTGAGAGAAAAAGAGAAAAAAGACTAAGGAGGAAGAAGCGATTAACAGGAGTGAAAAAGTGACTGACAGGATCATGCTCAGCTGATAAATCGATAGCTGAAAGTGTTATTAGTGTCCAACACTGGTTCAATGAAGAACACGCTGCCCTCCTTATCTCTGCCCCCCAGAGATGGGTCGAGTTCAGCTCCGATATCAGAACCCCTGTCCCAGAGATGGGTCGTGTTTAGCTCCGATATCAGAACTCCTGCCCTAGAGATGGTCGTTTTCCAGCTGGTTAGAGACTCATTCCTTTTAGGTAGGGATTTAATGCCTTGACTTATGTGAGAGAAAAGCCAATTACACCACAAAGCCCTGAATGGTGCTAAAGGCTGCATTCAGCTAGCTCAGGGGCTGCTGCTATTAAACACACTCCAGACCTCCTTGTGTGAACTCGCCTGTACAGCCAGACACTATTGAACCTTTTCAAATAGACGATGTATTCCAATTCATCTTGATGGAGCCTTTTGTGAGCAAGAAAATGGGCTGGTCCATTAGCGCTCGCAATGTAAAAGTAGTGTGGGTTTTTTGTGGGTTTGCTTTTATGTATTTCTTACATTTTAGTTCACACTTTATATTTCAGACAGCTCCAAATGCAGTTAGCAGCAAGACTAAGAACTAGGGGTTCTTGGAATCCCTTGTGTACTTGTATGGTTCTATGGCCAGCACCCCCTTGTAGTTGAGATGTGTATCTCAAGGGCTCTGCTCAGCCCAGGTCCATACTCCTGGGTAATGATTTGGGAGTTGTGTTGCTGTTCCTTCAGGGAGTCACAGTAAGTGAGTATGCTCTTCACTCTGGCATGTATTAATATCACAGTAAGTGAGTATGCTCTTCACTCTGGCATGTATTAATATCACAGTTTTGGTGAGTGAAACAAATAACCAAATGCTTCAATTAATGCACCCTGCTAGAAGGCACTACCAGCTGCGAGTAAGAACCCCTTTGCATAGCAGTTTGATCTATACCACGTCTTACTCATCCCCACCGACACACAGTGGAGTGGAACAGACTGGACTGGAGGAGAGTAGAATGGAATTAAACACAATGGAATGGAATGGATTGCAATAATGGAGTGGAATGCAGCGGGTTGGGTTGGGTTGGGTTGGGTTGGGCTGGACTGCAGTACAATGGGGTGGCTGACCCTGCTATACAGTGGCTCTGATTTCACACCTGACCATCTTGTAAATCATTCTTACCTTCTCGTGCTTTTTCAGGAAGTTTGTCTTCTTTATCTTCCCATGGTGCTGTAATGAAAAGAGGGAGAGTTCGATCTTCCTCTTCATGTTTGAATGATGAGAGCGGCTCTGGAGCGTTCGATCTTCCTCTTCACGTTTGAATGATGAGAGCGGGTCTGGAGCGTTCGATCTTCCTCTTCACGTTTGTATGATGAGAGCGGGTCTGGAGCGTTCGAACGTGAAGAGGAAGATCGAACGCTCCAGAGCCGCTCTCATCATTCAAACGTGAAGAGGAAGATCGAACGCTCCAGAGCCGCTCTCATCATTCAAACATGAAGAGGAAGATCGAACGCTCCAGAGCCGCTCTCATCATTCAAACGTGAAGAGGAAGATCGAACGCTCCAGAGCCGCTCTCATCATTCAAACATGAAGAGGAAGATCAAACGCTCCAGAGCCGCTCTCATCACTCAAACGTGAAGAGGAAGATCGAACGCTCCAGAGCCGCTCTCATCATTCAAACGTGAAGAGGAAGATCGAACGCTCCAGAGCCGCTCTCATCATTCAAACGTGAAGAGGAAGATCGAACGCTCCAGAGCCGCTCTCATCATTCAAACGTGAAGAGGAAGATCGAACGCTCCAGAGCCGCTCTCATCATTCAAACGTGAAGAGGAAGATCGAACGCTCCAGAGCCGCTCTCATCATTCAAACGTGAAGAGGAAGATCGAACGCTCCAGAGCCGCTCTCATCATTCAAACGTGAAGAGGAAGATCGAACGCTCCAGACCCGCTCTCATCATACAAACGTGAAAAGATCGAACGCTCCAGAGCCGCTCTCATCATTCAAACGTGAAGAGGAAGATCGAACGCTCCAGAGCCGCTCTCATCATTCAAACGTGAAGAGGAAGATCGAACGCTCCAGAGCCGCTCTCATCATTCAAACGTGAAGAGGAAGATCGAACGCTCCAGAGCCGCTCTCATCACTCAAACATGAAGAGGAAGATCGAACGCTCCAGAGCCGCTCTCATCATTTAAACGTGAAGAGGAAGGTTGTTACCTATACACTGTAGCTCGTCAAGCTCATAGTAAAACCTGGAAGGGATGAAACTGGTACACAACAGTAGTCTTATTTCCAACCCTGTAAACCAATTAGGTTTATTCATTTTCTTCCACAAAATAATGGTACAGATTGCATCACGGTGCCAAGGGACTGGATACATTTGGACAAAAGCGTCTTTGTAGCATTCCTCAATGCTTGATCTGGTTGGACAGGTGGCTGGGCGGTGTGGCTTACCTTGAGGAAGAAGCGTTTGTCTGCACGGGCAGGGTTGAAGGAAGCCAGGTAGGCTGCTATCAGCAGGAACTTGGAGTAATAGGGCAGCTCCACGTGAGCATGAGCAGAGAGACCTGCCAACGAGGACCAGAGAGAACAGAGTACCTTCATTACAGCCTTCCAGCAAGAACTGAGCATGAGCAGAGAGACCTGCCAACGAGGACCAGAGAGAACAGAGTGCCTTCATTACAGCCTCCCATCAAGAACTGAGCATGAGCAGAGAGACCTGCCAACGAGAACCAGAGAGAACAGAGTACCTTCATTACAGCCTCCCATCAAGAACTGAGCATGAGCAGAGAGACCTGCCAACGAGGACCAGAGAGAACAAAGTACCTTCATTACAGCCTCCCATCAAGAACTGAGCATGAGCAGAGAGACCTGCCAACGAGGACCAGAGAGAACAGAGTACCTTCATTACAGCCTCCCATCAAGAACTGAGCATGAGCAGAGAGACCTGCCAACGAGGACCAGAGAGAACAGAGTACCTTCATTACAGCCTCTCATCAAGAACTGAGCATGAGCAGAGAGACCTGCCAACGAGGACCAGAGAACAAACTACCTTCATTACAGCCTTCCAGCAAGAACTGAGCATGAGCAGAGAGACCTGCCAACGAGGACCAGAGAGAACAAAGTACCTTCATTACAGCCTCCCAGCAAGAACTGAGCATGAGCAGAGAGACCTGCCAACGAGGACCAGAGAGAACAGAGTACCTTCATTACAGCCTCCCATCAAGAACTGAGCATGAGCAGAGAGACCTGCCAACGAGGACCAGAGAGAACAAAGTACCTTCATTACAGCCTCCCATCAAGAACTGAGCATGAGCAGAGAGACCTGCCAACGAGGACCAGAGAGAACAAAGTACCTTCATTACAGCCTCCCATCAAGAACTGAGCATGAGCAGAGAGACCTGCCAACGAGGACCAGAGAGAACAGAGTACCTTCATTACAGCCTCCCATCAAGAACTGAGCATGAGCAGAGAGACCTGCCAACGAGGACCAGAGAGAACAGAGTACCTTCATTACAGCCTCCCATCAAGAACTGAGCATGAGCAGAGAGACCTGCCAACGAGGACCAGAGAGAACAAACTACCTTCATTACAGCCTCCCAGCAAGAACTGAGCATGAGCAGAGAGACCTGCCAACGAGGACCAGAGAGAACAAAGTACCTTCATTACAGCCTCCCAGCAAGAACTGAGCATGAGCAGAGAGACCTGCCAACGAGGACCAGAGAGAACAGAGTACCTTCATTACAGCCTCTCATCAAGAACTGAGCATGAGCAGAGAGACCTGCCAACGAGGACCAGAGAACAAACTACCTTCATTACAGCCTTCCAGCAAGAACTGAGCATGAGCAGAGAGACCTGCCAACGAGGACCAGAGAGAACAGAGTACCTTCATTACAGCCTTCCAGCAAGAACTGAGCATGAGCAGAGAGACCTGCCAACGAGGACCAGAGAGAACAGAGTACCTTCATTACAGCCTCCCAGCAAGAACTGAGCATGAGCAGAGAGACCTGCCAACGAGGACCAGAGAGAACAGAGTACCTTCATTACAGTCTCCCATCAAGAACTGAGCATGAGCAGAGAGACCTGCCAACGAGGACCAGAGAGAACAGAGTACCTTCATTACAGCCTCCCAGCAAGAACTGAGCATGAGCAGAGAGACCTGCCAACGAGGACCAGAGAGAACAGATTACCTTCATTACAGCCTCCCAGCAAGAACTGAGCATGAGCAGAGAGACCTGCCAACGAGGACTAGAGAGAACAAACTACCTTCATTACAGCCTCCCATCAAGAACTGAGCATGAGCAGAGAGACCTGCCAACGAGGACCAGAGAGAACAGAGTACCTTCATTACAGTCTCCCAGCAAGAACTGAGCATGAGCAGAGAGACCTGCCAACGAGGACCAGAGAGAACAAAGTACCTTCATTACAGCCTCCCAGCAAGAACTGAGCATGAGCAGAGAGACCTGCCAACGAGGACCAGAGAGAACAGAGTACCTTCATTACAGCCTCTCATCAAGAACTGAGCATGAGCAGAGAGACCTGCCAACGAGGACCAGAGAGAACAGAGTACCTTCATTACAGCCTCCCAGCAAGAACTGAGCATGAGCAGAGAGACCTGCCAACGAGGACCAGAGAGAACAGAGTACCTTCATTACAGCCTCCCAGCAAGAACTGAGCATGAGCAGAGAGACCTGCCAACGAGGACCAGAGAGAACAGAGTACCTTCATTACAGCCTCCCAGCAAGAACTGAGCATGAGCAGAGAGACCTGCCAACGAGAACCAGAGAGAACAGAGTACCTTCATTACAGCCTCCCATCAAGAACTGAGCATGAGCAGAGAGACCTGCCAACGAGGACCAGAGAGAACAAAGTACCTTCATTACAGCCTCCCAGCAAGAACTGAGCATGAGCAGAGAGACCTGCCAACGAGGACCAGAGAGAACAGAGTACCTTCATTACAGCCTCTCATCAAGAACTGAGCATGAGCAGAGAGACCTGCCAACGAGGACCAGAGAGAACAGAGTACCTTCATTACAGCCTCCCAGCAAGAACTGAGCATGAGCAGAGAGACCTGCCAACGAGGACCAGAGAGAACAGAGTACCTTCATTACAGCCTCCCAGCAAGAACTGAGCATGAGCAGAGAGACCTGCCAACGAGGACCAGAGAGAACAGATTACCTTCATTACAGCCTCCCAGCAAGAACTGAGCATGAGCAGAGAGACCTGCCAACGAGGACTAGAGAGAACAAACTACCTTCATTACAGCCTCCCATCAAGAACTGAGCATGAGCAGAGAGACCTGCCAACGAGGACCAGAGAGAACAGAGTACCTTCATTACAGTCTCCCAGCAAGAACTGAGCATGAGCAGAGAGACCTGCCAACGAGGACCAGAGAGAACAAAGTACCTTCATTACAGCCTCCCAGCAAGAACTGAGCATGAGCAGAGAGACCTGCCAACGAGGACCAGAGAGAACAGAGTACCTTCATTACAGCCTCTCATCAAGAACTGAGCATGAGCAGAGAGACCTGCCAACGAGGACCAGAGAGAACAGAGTACCTTCATTACAGCCTCCCAGCAAGAACTGAGCATGAGCAGAGAGACCTGCCAACGAGGACCAGAGAGAACAGAGTACCTTCATTACAGCCTCCCAGCAAGAACTGAGCATGAGCAGAGAGACCTGCCAACGAGGACCAGAGAGAACAGAGTACCTTCATTACAGCCTCCCAGCAAGAACTGAGCATGAGCAGAGAGACCTGCCAACGAGAACCAGAGAGAACAGAGTACCTTCATTACAGCCTCCCATCAAGAACTGAGCATGAGCAGAGAGACCTGCCAACGAGGACCAGAGAGAACAAAGTACCTTCATTACAGCCTCCCAGCAAGAACTGAGCATGAGCAGAGAGACCTGCCAACGAGGACCAGAGAGAACAGAGTACCTTCATTACAGCCTCTCATCAAGAACTGAGCATGAGCAGAGAGACCTGCCAACGAGGACCAGAGAGAACAGAGTACCTTCATTACAGCCTCCCAGCAAGAACTGAGCATGAGCAGAGAGACCTGCCAACGAGGACCAGAGAGAACAGAGTACCTTCATTACAGCCTCCCAGCAAGAACTGAGCATGAGCAGAGAGACCTGCCAACGAGGACCAGAGAGAACAGAGTACCTTCATTACAGCCTCCCAGCAAGAACTGAGCATGAGCAGAGAGACCTGCCAACGAGAACCAGAGAGAACAGAGTACCTTCATTACAGCCTCCCATCAAGAACTGAGCATGAGCAGAGAGACCTGCCAACGAGGACCAGAGAGAACAGAGTACCTTCATTACAGCCTCCCATCAAGAACTGAGCATGAGCAGAGAGACCTGCCAACGAGGACCAGAGAGAACAGAGTACCTTCATTACAGCCTCCCAGCAAGAACTGAGCATGAGCAGAGAGACCTGCCAACGAGGACCAGAGAGAACAGAGTACCTTCATTACAGCCTCCCATCAAGAACTGAGCATGAGCAGAGAGACCTGCCAACGAGGACCAGAGAGAACAGAGTACCTTCATTACAGCCTCCCAGCAAGAACTGAGCATGAGCAGAGAGACCTGCCAACGAGGACCAGAGAGAACAGAGTGCCTTCATTACAGTCTCCCATCAAGAACTGAGCATGAGCAGAGAGACCTGCCAACGAGGACCAGAGAGAACAAACTACCTTCATTACAGCCTCCCATCAAGAACGCACCACGGCAAGGCAGCACTGGGCAGTGGAGTATAAGCAGACAGTGACACATAAGAAAGTTTACAAACGAGAGGCGGCCATTCGGCCCATCTTGCTCGTTTGGTTGTTAGTAGCTTATTGATCCCAGAATCTCATCAAGCAGCTTCTTGAAGGATCCCAGGGTGTCAGCTTCAACAACATTACTGGGGAGTTGGTTCCAGACCCTCACAATTCTCTGTGTAAAAAAGTGCCTCCTATTTTCTGTTCTGAATGCCCCTTTATCTAATCTCCATTTGTGACCCCTGGTCCTGGTTTCAAACCCTTTAAGCGCTGGTACAAGCGAAAGGAGGGTTGTGTTAGGTATTGCTGTAGAAAGGGGAAGGGGAAAGGAGGGGGGGGGGGGTTCAGGCTGCAGAAAACGTTGTCAGCAGATTACGGTGACAAATACATTTATTAATGATTTATTTTTAAGACAGAATATTATTCACAGGTTAAAAAAGCCCAGGGCTTTAAATAGGTTAAATCTGTCCTGTGATAACAAGTGGCTGTGATTCATGAGCACACAGGAAGCCACTGGTCAGGGCTGTGAACCAGGGCTGCCTTACTGAAGGCCAACGCTTTCCCCTCGGACACATGGTGTTCCAGAGGCCACGCCCCCAGGTGAAGTGAAAGGCGTGCATCAGGGAGGCCACGCCCCCAGGTGAAGTGAAAGGCGTGCATCAGGGAGGCCACGCCCCCAGGTGAAGTGAAAGGCGTGCATCAGGGAGGCCACGCCCCCAGGTGAAGTGAAAGGCGTGCATCAGGGAGGCCACGCCCCCAGGTGAAGTGAAAGGCGTGCATCAGGGAGGCCACGCCCCCAGGTGAAGTGAAAGGCGTGCATCAGGGAGGCCACGCCCCCAGGTGAAGTGAAAGGCGTGCATCAGATTGTTTCCAGTAGAAGATCTCGCCCTGGTCCTGTCTGAATCCCCGAGTGCGACTCTCGTCCACACTGAGCTGAGCAGCTCATTACCGATTCAGCCGGCAGAGCCTCTCCTCCGGTCCCTGCACTGTAGAGAGCTCCCAGCCTCTCCTGCAAAACCAATCTCTGCACTAATTAACAGACATCAGACGAAGGTAACAGCACACCCAGATAGAGGCTGACAGGCAGGCAGGACCCCCCTCAGCACCATCGATCCTTTCTGCCTGTCCTTCCTTCTTGTTTTAACTTCTATCAATGCAAGGGCAAAACAATGAATGAATGAATCTCTTCATTCTATAGCTGGCGTGCAGCCTCAGTGCGCAGCCCTCCTCCCCGCAACTCCCTCTGGGATTACACAGTGAGGAGAATAAAGCCAGCTTCAGGATCACAGCCACACTGGCGAATACTCTGTCATGTAAAATATTACAAATTAATGTAAACTCATTATAATAAAAACTCAGATATTTAAATGCATCATAACCTTATATGACATATTAGATAACAAAAACAGTAACTGTATTCTACCTTAAAACGCATGACGCTTGAGCATAGTGCAGAATCTCATGCATGTATAAAAAGCCCACCTCATCATGAAGTACAAATTGTTTGGGGGGGGGGGTTCAGAAGCAAGACTTCCTGCATTTAGATGCTCTACAGAAAAGGCATTCCACCAAGAATCTCAAACAACATGAAGGTCACTTTAAATCAATAAAATAACATGCTACCCTCCGGCAGCCAGACCTGTGAGCATCTTACCTTTCAGGTGCAGCTCTCCCTCCTTCTGCTGCATCTCCTCCCACTGTGAACTGCAACACAGCAGAGTGACACTCGCATGATCAGGGGGGTCACTCAAACACCAGCGCACACACCTAGATCAATACATCTATCAGACAGAGTGACACTCGCATGATCAGGGGGGTCACTCAAACACCAGCGCACACACCTAGATCAATACATCTATCAGACAGAGTGACACTCGCATGATCAGGGGGGTCACTCAAACACCAGCGCACACACCTAGATCAATACATCTATCAGACAGAGTGACACTCGCATGATCAGGGGGGTCACTCAAACACCAGCGCACACACCTAGATCAATACATCTATCAGACAGAGTGACACTCGCATGATCAGGGGGGTCACTCAAACACCAGCGCACACACCTAGATCAATACATCTATCAGTCCTACAAACTTAATTTCTATCACTTTTAACACTAAAGTTATTAGTGGCAAAAGTTGTTCAGGCCTTTGTTGAAAGGTTTGATTTCAAGACTCAGGTTTCTTTAGTTTTATTTATTTCATGGCGATTGAGTGATTACGCCCCCGCCCCTCGCCCCTCGCCCCTCGCCCCTCGCCCCCCGGCCCCCCCGCCCACCTGGAGATCTCCCGCAGGTAGACTGTCTGCATGGCCTTCTTCAGGTGAGGCTCAATGTTCCTCCACAGCCTGTGCGTGTCGCTCTCCTTCGCTGAAACACACCAGGGAGGGACAAAAACATTACAGACAGCGCTGGAATCCAGCTCTGACAGCTAGCCACACTACAGTACCTCCCTCCCAGTCACTCAGCTCAAACCACATTGCCTCCCTCCCAGTCCCACAGCTGAACCCCCTGCTCTCACCTGAACCTCCTGCTCTCAGCCCCTCAGCTGAACCCCCTGCTCTCAGCCCCTCAGCTGAATCCCCTGCTCTCAGCTGAACCCCCTGCTCTCAGCCCCTCAGCTGAACCCCCTGATCTCACTTGAGCCCCCTGCTCTCAGCCCCTCAGCTGAACCCCCTGCTCTCACCTGAACCCCCTGCACTCAGCCCCTCAGCTGAATCCCCTGCTCTCAGCTGAACCCCCTGCTCTCAGCTGAACCCCCTGCTCTCAGCCCCTCAGCTGAACCCCCTGCTCTCACCTGAACCCCCTGCTCTCACCTGAACCCCCTGCTCTCAGCCCCTCAGCTGAACCCCCTGCTCTCACCTGAACCCCCTGCTCTCACCTGAACCCCCTGCTCTCAGCCCCTCAGCTGAATCCCCTGCTCTCAGCTGAACCCCCTGCTCTCAGCCCCTCAGCTGAACCCCCTGCTCTCAGCTGAACCCCCTGCTCTCAGCCGCTACTGCGATTGCAGCTTACCTTCTCCTTTTACCAGCGGCTCACAGAATTTGGTAAAATTGAGCGCAGCCTGTACCAAAAAAAAAAAAAAAAAAAGAAAGAAAATTGGAAAAGGAAAAAGGGGATTAGACTTACCTCCCAGTCTGAAGTACATGTATGGAATACACAGTATGAGAAGGCCATTGGGTTAGAAAGTAGTCAACACAAACCCCCCCACACTGCACACCACGCTACAAACAAACAGCAAAGCACCCCCACACTGTACACCACGCTACAAACAGCAAAGCACCCCCACACTGTACACCACGCTACAAACAAACAGCAAAGCACCCCCACACTGTACACCACGCTACAAACAGGAAAGCACCCCCACACTGTACACCACGCTACAAACAAACAGCAAAGCACCCCCACACTGTACACCATGCTACAAACAAACAGCAAAGCACCCCCACACTGTACACCACGCTACAAACAAACAGCAAAGCACCCCCACACTGTACACCACGCTACAAATAAACAGCAAAGCACCCCCACACTGTACACCACGCTACAAACAAACAGCAAAGCACCCCCACACTGTACACCACGCTACAAACAAACAGCAAAGCACCCCCACACTGTACACCACGCTACAAATAAACAGCAAAGCACCCCCACACTGTACACCACGCTGCAAACAAACAGCAAAGCACCCCCACACTGTACACCACGCTACAAACAGCAAAGCACCCCCACACTGTACACCACGCTACAAACAGCAAAGCACCCCCACACTGTACACCACGCTACAAACAAACAGCAAAGCACCCCCACACTGTACACCACGCTACAAACAGCAAAGCACCCCCACACTGTACACCACGCTACAAACAAACAGCAAAGCACCCCCACACTGTACACCACGCTACAAACAAACAGCAAAGCACCCCCACACTGTACACCACGCTACAAACAAACAGCAAAGCACCCCCACACTGTACACCACGCTACAAATAAACAGCAAAGCACCCCCACACTGTACACCACGCTACAAACAAACAGCAAAGCACCCCCACACTGTACACCACGTTACAAATAAACAGCAAAGCACCCCCACACTGTACACCACGCTACAAACAGCAAAGCACCCCCACACTGTACACCACGCTACAAACAAACAGCAAAGCACCCCACACTGTACACCACGCTACAAATAAACAGCAAAGCACCCCCACACTGTACACCACGATACAAACAAACAGCAAAGCACCCCCACACTGTACACCACGCTACAAACAGCAAAGCACCCCCACACTGTACACCACGCTACAAACAGCAAAGCACCCCCACACTGTACACCACGCTACAAACAAACAGCAAAGCACCCCCACACTGTACACCACGCTACAAACAGCAAAGCACCCCCACACTGTACACCACGCTACAAACAAACAGCAAAGCACCCCCACACTGTACACCACGTTACAAATAAACAGCAAAGCACCCCCACACTGTACACCACGCTACAAACAGCAAAGCACCCCCACACTGTACACCACGCTACAAACAAACAGCAAAGCACCCCCACACTGTACACCACGCTACAAACAAACAGCAAAGCACCCCCACACTGTACACCACGCTACAAACAAACAGCAAAGCACCCCCACACTGTACACCACGCTACAAACAAACAGCAAAGCACCCCCACACTGTACACCACGCTACAAACAAACAGCAAAGCACCCCCACACTGTACACCACGCTACAAACAGCAAAGCACCCCCACACTGTACACCACGCTACAAACAGCAAAGCACCCCCACACTGTACACCACGCTACAAATAAACAGCAAAGCACCCCCACACTGTACACCACTCTACAAACAGCAAAGCACCCCCACACTGTACACCACGCTACAAACAAACAGCAAAGCACCCCCACACTGTACACCACGCTACAAATAAACAGCAAAGCACCCCCACACTGTACACCACGCTACAAACAGCAAAGCACCCCCACACTGTACACCACGCTACAAACAAACAGCAAAGCACCCCCACACTGTACACCACGCTACAAATAAACAGCAAAGCACCCCCACACTGTACACCACGCTACAAATAAACAGCAAAGCACCCCCACACTGTACACCACGTTACAAATAAACAGCAAAGCACCCCCACACTGTACACCACGCTACAAACAAACAGCAAAGCACCCCCACACTGTACACCACGCTACAAATAAACAGCAAAGCACCCCCACACTGTACACCACGCTGCTAATAAACAACAAAGCACCCCCACACTGTACACCACGCTACAAACAAACAGCAAAGCACCCCCACACTGTACACCACGCTACAAACAGCAAAGCACCCCCACACTGTACACCACGCTACAAACAGCAAAGCACCCCCACACTCCATGCTGGGGGACTGGTAGGTGAAACAGCATCAGGAAGTGCTACAGAACCCGCTACAGTGCTATAGCTTCCCATAGTAAAAGCATAGCAAAGTGTAATAAAGCATAGTGAATGCATAGGGAAGCACTGTAAAGCCCAGAGAGGTATGGTAAAGCATATATTGCATAGCAGTTTCACCCATTCCAGGTTTTAATAGGAGCTTCGTTAGCCCCACTATATAAGTGAAAAGCTCAGTGACTTATTAAACTTGGAAAAAATAAACAGGAATGTATCAAACTCCTATACAGAGTCTTATTTCCATCCCTGTCAAAAAACAAAACCCACTAACATTACAACCCATAATAGACTACGGTAAATGCACAGTACAGTCAGCACCGCCTGATCGGGATCCTGGGAATCGGGATTGCTGCTTCAATGGGACACAACTCTGGGAGATTGCAGATTGACTGTGGTTAGCAGCAGTGTCGGAGAGCAGTGCACGTCTCACCAGATGTCTGAGCTCCTTCAGGTCTCGGCAGACGGAGTAGAAGACGCCCAGCAGGATGTTGATGTAGGAGGCGTACAGGTCTGCAGAGTACTCTGGGTGGTGATCGAGAGACAGGATCTGCTGCAGCTCAGCTGCACGAGGAAATCAAAGACCAGAGAGAGGGGTCAGGACAAGGGATCTCTATACAGAAACCACAGAGACAGAGAGACAGAGACAGAGACAGAGACAGAGACAGAGACGAGTCAGACAAGGGATCTCTATACAGAAACCACCGAGACAGAGAGAGAGAGAGAGACAGAGACAGAGACAGAGACAGAGACGAGTCAGACAAGGGATCTCTATACAGAAACCACCGAGACAGAGAGAGAGAGAGAGACTTTTAGAGTGAGCAGTCACAGAAAATATGAGCTCCTGAAAATTTAAAAATTTATGTTTCTTTGTGAAATAAAATGCCAATTTAATAACATAAACATATGTATAGTAGTACTTAAAGTAGTATTTAACGTAATATGAAAAAATAAGAAAAAACATTTTGATTAAATATTATAAAAACACCAAAAGAAGATCAAGACCAAAAGAAAAAAGAACACAGAGGAAAGGGAAGGAAGGAAAGAAGAGAGAATTAAAGGAAGAGAAGAAAAATTAAAAGAAAAGGAAAGAAAGGGAAAAAAGAAAGAGAAAGAAAAGAAAGAAAGGAAGAATGAAATAAGAGGAAAATAAAGGAAGGAAGAAAATCACAGAGCAAAGGGAAGGAAGGAAAGAAGAGAGAATTAAAGGAAGAGAAGAAAAATATTTAAGAGAAAAGGAAAGAAAAGGATAAAGAAAGAGAAAGAAAGAAAAGATAGAAGTAAATAAAAGAGGAAAATAAAGGAAGAAAATTACAGAGGTAGAGGTAAGCGTTTTACACTACCATCATTTTATTTTATAATTTTATAGTAATAAATACAAAAAATAATACAAAAATTAAAAGTTCAGCAGTAGTTTGCTTTTTAAAAAAAATAAAATAAAAAAGTTCAGTTTACTTTCAAAAAAGCAGCCGTTGGCAGTGACAGTTGGAAATTGCAACAAAGTGTAGCAGATTCTCCCGGTTGCCATGGAGACGAGTCAGCGTGCAGAGAGCAGGGAGTTCCAGTGCCCGGCTGAACTGCGCAGCGCACAGGCCAGGAAGCATCATAAACTGAGCGTGCTGAGAGAGAACCCGGAGTGTCTGTACACAGACTACTCTGGGACAGGAGACAAGAAGATGAGAAGCAACCTCATCTTCTACACTCAGCACCTCAATGCCTGGCACACTGCTGTGTGTAAGACGTACAGCAACGTCACAAAAAGAGGGATCTGCCAAGGTAGACAGATCCTCTTAAGAGAAGACTCTGACCCGGACAGCACAGTCCTGAGTATTAATGTCTACCACAGCGGAACTGTGTTGATCCAGGGCAGTGAGGCTAGCCTGACCTCCTTTGAAAAAAAATATAAACAACTAAAAGAGGCAGCAGAGATTGAAAAAACAAACACTACAGCCAACGACCCCGAGAACACCGACCCTGAAGACCCTGAAGATCCTACCTCAGACAGCACAACACCCGACACCAACCTGCCCCCCCCCACGACCCCCAGCGACACCCAGCACATGCGGGAGTGCCTGGCCCTGCTGGAGCTGGAGTTTGTGGAGTTCAGAGAACTTACACTGGCCAGGCTCAAGGAAACCAGCATCACCCAGCACCTCAGAGATGAGGTGAGCCAGCTCAAGAGAGAGAACAGGGTGGCCATCACCGAGCTGACCAGCGAGATGAAGGACCTGCAGCAGGAGAATGCGAACCTAAGGACCCAGCTGACCAGCGTCAAGGAGGAGATGCAGCGCAGAGAGAAAACCACCAACAAGGAGCTGCAGGGATTGAGGGAGCAGCTCCACAGATACACAGCCCCCCCCAACCCTGCTCCCCGTGCTACCACCCCCGCTACACTCCCACCCCTGCTCCCCCCCCGCTCCCCCCCTATTCCCACCCCCGCTGCCCCCCGCACTCCCACACCGGTCCCATCCCCACCCCCGCTCCCCCCCCGCTCCCCCCCTATTCCCACCCCCGCTGCCCCCCGCACTCCCACACCGGTCCCATCCCCACCCCCGCTCCCCCCCCGGTCTCCCTCCCACCCCGCTCCCATCCCCACCCCCGCTTCCCCCCCGCTCCCCCTCCCACCCCGCTCCCCCCCCCACCCCGCTCCCACCCCCATCCCCACCCACACCCACAGCATGCTGGCCAAAAAGAAGACAAACGCAGAAGTGGTCCTCCTCATTGACAGCAACGGGAAATACCTGGACATGAGGAGACTGTTTCCCAGCCGGCGTGTCAACAACATCCGCTGCACAAACACGGAGCGAGCCCTGCAGCTGCTGAACCGGGACACATTGGGGAGCCCGAGCTGCATCGTCATCCACACCGGCACCAACGACCTGGGCTCCCTGCGCCACGACACTGCCAAGGCCGTGAGAAGGGTGGCTGAGAGAGCCACGCAGGAGTTCCCCGACTCCAGAGTGGTCATCTCCACGCTGCTGCCCCGAGCCGACACCCACCCACACACCATCAACGCTGTGAACGCAGAGATCACCAGAGGCTGCGCTGCGCTGCCTAACGTGCACCTGGCACACCACCCCACAGTGGGGCCCTGGCACCTCTACGACAAGGTGCACCTCAACCAGGAGGGGGTCAAAGTCTTTGCCAAGACCCTGAAGGATGCAGCCATGGGCCGTAGCCCAGCCAGCCCCCCTCGCAGCAGTGCCAGCAGAGGCCAGCGTAGCATGCAGCCCCCCCGCACTGCAGCGCACACATCCCGCCCCCGCAGCACCGTACAGCCGCCCGCCATCCGGCCCCCCACTCGTCCCACTACCGCCAGGCTCAGCGACCACCAGCAGCAACTCAGCTATGCTGCAACTCTGTCCCGGCCCACCCCCCCAGCCCCCACCGAACTGGGAGAGATCAAACAGCTCCTCAGCATCCTCTGCTCCAGGCTGCTGAACTGAGACCTGCAACACTCGGGTAGGAAAAAAAAAAAAAAAAAAAAAAATATTCTACATGTAAATAACTACAAATAAATAAATAAAGTATAAATAAATAAATAATTATTAATACTACTAAAATAATTACTATACTTGTACTTTACTGTTTAAAGGGAACTTAAAATGATAAAAGGTTGTGTTATTGTTAGACATTTTATTTCATTAAGAATAATATTGGTTGGATTACATGAGTTCATTTACTGTTAGCTGTTGGAACATTCAGGGCCTGTATTCCTCTGCTTTTGGGCTGAAGAGCACAGATCCTGAATTTATTAAAAATACAAAAGATGTCGATGTGATAGTTCTGTTGGAGACATGGTGCCGTGCAGACGCGCTCACACACTGCCCCTCAGGCTACAGGGAGGCGATAGTGCCCTCTATTAAACTGAGCACAGTCCGGCGCGGCAGGGACTCAGGGGGGATTATAGTGTGGTACAGAGAGGAGCTGGCCAGCTACATCAGCCCAGTCAAACAGGGCCAAACACACACATGGCTCAAAATTAACAAGGGAATAGCCCAATGTCAAAATGACATATACCTGTGTGCAGCATACACCCCCCCTTCTGAATCCCCCTATTACAACGAAGAGTATTTTAACACCCTCCACACAGAGATCGGCCATTTCCAGGCCCAGGGGAATGTGCTGCTCTGTGGGGATTTCAATGCCAGGACAGGCTCAGAGCCTGACTGTATTAACACCCAGGGAAACAGCCATGTATTTGGACAGACCCCTCTGTACCTCACACCCACCACAATCCAGAGAAACAACCCTGACCGTGCCGTGAACAAAAATGGGAGAGAATTAGTGCATCTCTGTCAAGCCCTAGGTCTGTACATCGTTAATGGCAGGATCAGAGGGGACTCTTTAGGGAGGTTCACGTATTGCTCAGCTCTTGGGACTAGTGTAGTCGACTATGCCATCACTGACATGGACCCCTCCTTTCTAAGTGCATTCACTGTCAGGCAACAAACCCCTCTATCGGACCACAATCAAATCACTGTGTTCCTGAAAAGAGGAAGTCAGGCAAGCAACACACAAACACAGCCCAGTAAGCTGTACAATCTGAATCAACCATACAGATGGGCTCCAAACAGCACTGAGGAATATATCAAAGCAATCAGTTCCACTGAAATAACTAACACCATTAACACTTTCCTCAACACTCTGTACCAACCTAATATGACAGGACTAAATCTGTCTGTTAATGACCTCAATCAGATATTTGAAAAAGCAGCCATAATGGCAAATATTAAAAAGACCAAAAAGAAGATCAATCGGAAACAAAAACACACACAGTCATGGTTTGATGATGAATGTAAATCAATACGAACAAATCTAAGAAAATTATCTAATCAAAAACACCATCAACCACAAGACACAGACTTACGTCTGAGGTACTGTGAGACTCTAAAACACTACAAACACACCCTCAAACAGAAAAAACAAAAACACACAAACAAAACCCTCACAGACATTGAAAAATCTGTTGACCAAAATCAGTTCTGGGAAATGTGGAACAATTTAAACCCAACAAAACAACAAGAATTGACGATACAAAATGGAACAGTTTGGAAAAATTATTTTGAAAACCTTTATAAAGATATTCAACAAAAAGATCTAACAGATAAACAAAATGAAACTAGAGAAAAACTGAAATTACTTGAACAATCAATTAAAGATAACCAAAACACAATTGATGTTCCAATCACCCTACAGGAATTAACTAAGAAGCTGCAGGCACTGAAAACCAGGAAAGCCTGTGGCCCTGACAGCATCAGCACTGAGATGCTCAAACACAGCAGCCCTAAATTACAGGAGGCAATGCTTAAATTGTTCAACATGGTACTAAGTACTGGTTACTTCCCTGACATCTGGAACCAAGGGCTTATATCCCCAATTCACAAGAGTGGAGACAAATTCGACCCCAACAACTACCGGGGCATCTGTGTGAGCAGTAATCTGGGGAAGGTGTTCTGCAGTATCATCAACGCCCGGATACTGGCCTTCCTTACCGAACACAATGTCCTGAGTAAGAGTCAAATTGGATTCCTACCAAATCACCGCACAACAGATCATATTTACACCCTACACACCCTAATAAACAAACACGTACACCAAAAAAATAAAGGCAAAATTTTCGCCTGCTTCATTGACTTTAAAAAAGCATTTGATTCTATTTGGCATGAAGGTTTATATTACAGAATTCTTCAAAGTGGTGTAGGGGGTAAAATCTATGATATAATAAAATCAATGTACACAGAAAACAAATGTGCAGTCAAAATTGGCAACAAAAGAACTGATTTCTTCACTCAGGGGCGGGGGGTGAGGCAGGGCTGCAGTCTGAGTCCAACACTGTTCAATATTTATATTAACGAGTTGGCTACGATGTTGGAGCAGTCTGCAGACCCCGGCCTTACTCTACACAACACCGAAGTCAAGTTCCTGCTCTATGCAGATGACCTGGTCCTGCTGTCGCCCACAGAGCAGGGGCTGCAGCGGAGCCTGGCACTGCTGGAGCAGTACTGTCAGACCTGGGCCCTGGCAGTAAACTTTAAAAAGACCAAAATAATGATTTTTCAAAAAAAGGCCAGAACTCAGGGAAACAGATACCACTTCACCCTAAACAACACTACACTAGAACACACCTCAGACTACACGTACCTGGGCCTGACTATCAGTGCGTCAGGGAGCTTTAACCTAGCAGTGAATGCACTAAAGGAAAAAGCCAGAAGAGCTTTCTATGCCATCAAAAGAAGATTCTATAAAATCAATATTCCTATCAAAATATGGCTAAAATTAATTGACAGTGTCATCCAGCCCATTGCGCTGTATGGAAGTGAGGTATGGGGTCCACTCAGTCAACAAGACTACACTAAATGGGACAAACACCCAATCGAAACCCTGCATGCTGAACTCTACAAAAACATCCTACAGGTGCAAAGAAAAACACCAAATCATGCATGCAGGGCAGAATTAGGCCGTTACCCAACACTCATAAATATAAAGAAAAGAGCACTAAAGTTTTGGATGCACCTAAAGAAAAGTGAATCAGACTCCCTCCAGTATGAGGCCATGCAAACCCAAGAGCTCAGCCCTGAAAAGAGTCCTCTAAGCCAGCTGGCCCTGAAGCTCACTGCACTGAACCCAACTAATAATACTAAAACAAACCAGCTTCAGGGCAGCACTGCTTACCAGCCCCCAATCAGAGTCAACCAAATTATAAAACTAACCAAAAACTGCTATCTGAAACATTGGGACACAGAAACAAAATCTCAAAATAAACTGGATTGTTATCGGGCCCTAAAAAGAGATTACACTCTGGCAGAGTATCTCTCTACTGTCAGAGATACAAAGCAGAGGCAGATCCTGACCAAGTACAGGCTCAGTGACCACAGCCTGGCCATTGAAAAAGGCCGTCACCGGCAGACCTGGCTTCCTAAAGAAGAAAGGCTCTGTGGTCACTGTGAGACAGGAGAGGTTGAGACAGAGATGCACTTCCTTCTTCAATGTAAGAAATACTCGGAAAATAGACAAACTTATTTTAAAAAATTTGCAAATTCCCTCCCAAACTTCCCAAACATGACCAACCCTGAAAAAGTCCCAATCCTCCTGGGAGAGGAGAGAAGCACAGCCCAACTAGCAGCCCAGTATGTGTCTGCATGTCACAGATTGAGGGACACACAATGAGAGCTCTGCACAGAGACACACACACACTTATGTATATACAGTATGTATGTTGTTGTGTATGTAGGCATGTATGTATTAGGTAAATGCTTATTGTCCTGATACATGTTTATTGTTAGTAGTGATATGTGTTTTTTTTTTTTGTTTTTTTTTTTTTTTTTTTTACTGTACTTTATAAATCAGTTTGTTTATATATATGTATTCATGATGCATTGTATATATACATGTCTGTATTGTATAATTGCTTTGGCAACACCTGCTATTGTAAGTCATGCCAATAAAGCACCATTGAATTGAATTGAATTGAATTGAGAGAGACAGAGACAGAGACAGAGACAGAGACAGAGACAGAGACGAGTCAGACAAGGGATCTCTATACAGAAACCACCGAGACAGAGAGAGAGAGAGAGAGAGAGAGAGAGAGAGAGAGAGAGAGAGAGAGAGAGAGAGAGAGACGAGTCAGACAAGGGATCTCTATACAGAAACCACCGAGACAGAGACAGAGAGAGAGAGAATACAGAGAATAAGTGTGGTGTGAAAATTGGAAACCAAAGAACAGGGTTTTTCACCCAAGGGCGTGGAGTGAGGCAGGGCTGCAGTCTGAGCCCAACACTGTTCAACATCTACATCAACGAGTTGGCTACGGTGCTGGAACAGTCTGCAGCCCCTGGCATCACTCTACACGACAAAGAAATCAAATTCCTGCTCTATGCAGATGACCTGGTCCTGCTGTCACCCACTGAACAGGGGCTGCAGCAGAGCCTGGCACTGCTAGAGCAGTACTGTCAGAAATGGGCACTGACAGTAAACCTGGACAAGACCAGAGTTATGGTATTCCAGAAGAAAGCCAGATCTCAGGGAAACAGGTACCACTTCACCCTGGGAAACAACACCCTGGAGCATAGCACCAGCTACAATTACCTGGGTCTAAAAATCAGTGCGTCTGGGAACTTCAACCTGGCTATAAATGCATTAAGAGATAAAGCGCGCAGGGCTTTTTATGCAATAAAGAATCGGCTATACAAAATTAAACCACCAATAAAAATTTGGCTAAAAATTTTCGACAGCATAATAAAGCCAATCCTGTATGGTAGTGAAGTATGGGGTCCCCTTATGAACCCTGATTATAAAAAATGGGATCAAAGCCCCATAGAGAATTTCCATCTGGAATTCTGTAAACACCTCCTGCAGGTTCACAGGAGTGCAGCCAATAGCGCTTGCAGGGCTGAATTGGGCCGGTTCCCCTTACTCCACTCCATACAGAAACGAGCGCTCAACTACTGGGTCCATCTACAGCAGGCTGATCCGCAGTCCTACCACCACACTGCACTGCGGAGCTGCTCACAGCCCCCACAAGAGAATCCCCTCAGTAGAATGGTACTGAAGCGCAGCCAAATAAGTCAAATTAATACCAGCGAGCTTCAGAACACCACCAACAAAAAACTCCCAGCACAAAAAATGAAACAAATTAATCTAAATCTGGAAAACAATTATAAAGTACATTGGAATAACGAAATTGAATCACACAATAAATTACAATGCTATCTGGCCCTAAAAAAAGAATTTACCCTGGCAGAATATCTGGTCAGGGTCAAAAACACAAAACATAGACAGATCCTGACCAAGTACAGACTCAGTGACCACAGCCTGGCCATCGAAACTGGCCGGCACAAAAAAACCTGGATTGCCAAAGAAAAAAGGCTGTGCGGTCACTGTGATCTGGGAGAGGTAGAGACAGAAATGCACTTCCTGTTGTCCTGCTCAAAATACACAGAGATACGGGAGAGATATATCCCCCAATTCAAAAAACAAATGGCAGAGTTTAACCTCCTCTCCAATTTGAGTAAAATCCCCATCCTTCTAGGAGAGGAGGAGCGAACTGCAAATCTAGCAGCACATTATGTGTCTGCCTGCCACAACCTGAGGGACAGTGTGTGACACCCTGCATACACGACCAGGGGGTACTGTTGATGAGGAGGGAGGGAGGGAGGGAGGGAGTTATATCGTTCAAAGGGAAGGGAACAATGTTTTTTTGTGTTTGTTAGGTTCTGTAATTGTATTTCCGTTTTATTATTTCTGTTTTGTATTATAAAAGCTTTGGCAATACCTGAGCGCTCTCGTCATGCCAATAAAGCATTTTTGAATTTTTTAATTTTGAATTTTTTGAGAGAGAGAGAGAGAGAGAGACGAGTCAGACAAGGGATCTCTATACAGAAACCACCGAGACAGAGACAGAGAGAGAGAGAGAGACGAGTCAGACAAGGGATCTCTATACAGAAACCACCGAGACAGAGAGAGAGAGAGAGAGAGAGAGAGAGAGAGACGAGTCAGACAAGGGATCTCTATACAGAAACCACCGAGACAGAGAGAGAGAGAGAGAGAGAGAGAGAGAGAGAGACGAGTCAGACAAGGGATCTCTATACAGAAACCACCGAGACAGAGACAGAGAGAGAGAGAGAGACAGAGAGAGAGAGAGAGGTCTCTATACAGTAACAACCGAGAGATAGAGAGAGAGGACTGACAAGGGATCTCGCCCTGCTCCTGCTGATCCTGCCTCACCTTTGCTGTAGTCCGGGAAGCAGATGATCAGGGGCTCAAAGCAGCCGGTGTTCGGACGGAACTTCTCCCAGACGATTTCGCTGAGGAAGATGACCGTCACGTTCCCTCCCACCTGTCAGCATTGAAAAAAAAGAAGAAAGAAAAACTGGAAAATTGTATTTAAGGGTTATGAAAGTTAATGTACAGAGGGTGTGGACCACAATAACAAGCCACTGGTCTGGCTAAAACCGGTATGTGGCAAAGTGAACAGGACAAGATTGAAAGTACATGGGGTGATAGAGATGACTTTGCATAATATCTGTTATAACCATGGGGTGATAGAGATGACTTTGCATAACATCTGTTATAACCATGGGGTGATAGAGTTAGAGCTGTAGCTATTCAGGAGATTCAAGAGGACATCCTTCACTCCTGTTCCTGAAAGAATAACCCCAGGTGCAGGTAGATCTCACACCCCTCTTCTGTAACTGTTTAACACTAGTCCCAGGTGCAGGTAGATCTCACACCCCTCTTCTGTAACTGTTTCAAACTAGTCCCAGTGCAGGTAGATCTCACACCCCTCTTCTGTAACTGTTAACACTAGTCCCAGGTGCAGGTAGATCTCACACCCCTCTTCTGTAACTGTTAACACTAGTCCCAGGTGCAGGTAGATCTCACACCCCTCTTCTGTAACTGTTTAACACTAGTCCCAGTGCAGGTAGATCTCACAACCCTCTTCTGTAACTGTTTCAAACTAGTCCCAGTGCAGGTAGATCTCACACCCCTCTTCTGTAACTGTTTAACACTAGTCCCAGTGCAGGTAGATCTCACACCCCTCTTCTGTAACTGTTTAAAACTAGTCCCAGTGCAGGTAGATCTCACAACCCTCTTCTGTAACTGTTTAAAACTAGTCCCAGTGCAGGTAGATCTCACAACCCTCTTCTGTAACTGTTTAAAACTAGTCCCAGTGCAGGTAGATCTCACACCCCTCTTCTGTAACTGTTTAACACTAGTCCCAGTGCAGGTAGATCTCACACCCCTCTTCTGTAACTGTTTAAAACTAGCTGGCTAGTATATCCTGGCTAGGAGTAGATTTAGAGCGGTGCATTTCTATATTTCCAATAATACGTGGAGGCTAGTGTTTGATAAATGTACGCTTTAATAAATAACTTTGATTGACTTTACTCACTGTTGTCAAGTATTATTAACATCATGGATTAATTCAAAGTAAAATGATTATAAAGGCGTCCACATCCTTCCACATGCATGGCATACATACATACATAGCTGGTGTGAGTGGAATAGACTGACATGGGGTTGGCACACAGGAGGCTACATGAAGGGAAGCAGTCAGATCAATCAGAATGCAAGCCATTGAAATGGGCTGAATGAATTCTGAACAGCAGTGAGCAGTACCATCCAAACAAACTGCGGATTGGAGGGGCTGGCTGCTGCAGCCACACATGAATGACACGGTTCTGAACTGCGGGTTGGAGGGTCTGGCTGCTGCAGCCACACATGAATGACACGGTTCTGAACTGCGGGTTGGAGGGGCTGGCTGCTGCAGCCACACACGAATGACACGGTTCTGAACTGCGGATTGGAGGGGCTGGCTGCTGTAGCCACACACGAATGACACGGTTCTGAACTGCGGATTGGAGGGGCTGGCTGCTGTAGCCACACACGAATGACACGGTTCTGAACTGCGGATTGGAGGGGCTGGCTGCTGCAGCCACACACGAATGACACGGTTCTGAACTGTGGATTGGTGGGGCTGGCTGCTGCAGCCACACACGAATGACACGGTTCTGAACTGTGGATTGGTGGGGCTGGCTGCTGCAGCCACACACGAATGACACGGTTCTGAACTGTGGATTGGTGGGGCTGGCTGCTGCAGCCACACACGAATGACACGGTTCTGAACTGCGGATTGGAGGGGCTGGCTGCTGCAGCCACACACGAATGACACGGTTCTGAACTGCGGATTGGAGGGGCTGGCTGCTGCAGCCACACACGAATGACACGGTTCTGAACTGTGGATTGGAGGGGCTGGCTGCTGCAGCCACACACGAATGACACGGTTCTGAACTGCGGATTGGAGGGGCTGGCTGCTGCAGCCACACACGAATGACACGGTTCTGAAATTATGCCTGCGTTTGCGTATTTTCACCCCTACCAGCTCCTGCAGTCGAAGAAATCCAGATAGCAGATTGGCATCCATGTCTCTCAATGCCTCGGCTCGGTCCAACACCTGGAGAGAGCAAACAGCGGGGTCAGAGAGTCCAATCAGAGTGGAGAGAACAAACAGCGGGGTCAGAGAGTCCAATCAGAGTGGAGAGAACAAACAGCGGGGTCAGAGAGTCCAATCAGAGTGGAGAGAACAAACAGCGGGGTCAGAGAGTCCAATCAGAGTGGAGAGAGCAAACAGCGGGGTCAGAGAGTCCAATCAGAGTGGAGAGAACAAACAGCACGGCACAGAGTCACCATGATATGTGTTAAAAATGAATGAGTTAAAATGCACAAGGGAGAAGGGGAGCAGCAATTATGGTACTCAAACCATCGAGAACTTTGGGTTAGTCAGAGTTATAGTACAAGATTGCAGTGTGTTGGAGTAGCTCAGTGGTTATAGACAGTGCTGGGCTGCAGTGTGTTGGAGTAGCTCAGTGGTTATAGACAGCGCTGGGCTGCGGTGTGTTGGAGTAGCTCAGTGGTTATAGAACGCGCTGGGCTGCAGTGTGTTGGAGTAGCTCAGTGGTTATAGACAGTGCTGGGCTGCAGTGTGTTGGAGTAGCTCAGTGGTTATAGACAGTGCTGGGCTGCAGTGTGTTGGAGTAGCTCAGTGGTTATAGACAGTGCTGGGCTGCAGTGTGTTGGAGTAGCTCAGTGGTTATAGACAGTGCTGGGCTGCAGTGTGTTGGACTAGCTCAGTGGTTATAGACAGTGCTGGGCTGCAGTGTGTTGGAGTAGCTCAGTGGTTATAGACAGTGCTGGGCTGCAGTGTGTTGGACTAGCTCAGTGGTTATAGACAGTGCTGGGCTGCAGTGTGTTGGACTAGCTCAGTGGTTATAGACAGTGCTGGGCTGCGGTGTGTTGGAGTAGCTCAGTGGTTATAGACAGTGCTGGGCTGCGGTGTGTTGGAGTAGCTCAGTGGTTATAGAACGCGCTGGGCTGCAGTGTGTTGGAGTAGCTCAGTGGTTATAGACAGTGCTGGGCTGCAGTGTGTTGGAGTAGCTCAGTGGTTATAGAGAGTGCTGGGCTGCGGTGTGTTGGAGTAGCTCAGTGGTTATAGACAGTGCTGGGCTGCAGTGTGTTGGACTAGCTCAGTGGTTATAGACAGTGCTGGGCTGCAGTGTGTTGGAGTAGCTCAGTGGTTATAGACAGTGCTGGGCTGCAGTGTGTTGGAGTAGCTCAGTGGTTATAGACAGCGCTGGGCTGCGGTGTGTTGGAGTAGCTCAGTGGTTATAGAACGCGCTGGGCTGCAGTGTGTTGGAGTAGCTCAGTGGTTATAGACAGCGCTGGGCTGCGGTGTGTTGGAGTAGCTCAGTGGTTATAGACAGTGCTGGGCTGCAGTGTGTTGGAGTAGCTCAGTGGTTATAGACAGCGCTGGGCTGCGGTGTGTTGGAGTAGCTCAGTGGTTATCGAACGCGCTGGGCTGCAGTGTGTTGGAGTAGCTCAGTGGTTATAGACAGCGCTGGGCTGCAGTGTGTTGGAGTAGCTCAGTGGTTATAGACAGCACTGGTAATATCCTGCTGTACTCACAATGTAGGTGGTGCTCTTCTGCTGCTGCAGGTCAGCCAGCTGTCTGTAGAGCCGGATGAAGTCATTGAAGGAATCGCAGCGAGTGTGAGAGGAGAACTCGTTGTCTGGGGAGGGGCTGTGAGCGCACAGCTGGTTCAGGATGTGTTCAAAGAGCAGGCGAGACGTGAAACACTCCACACAGTTCAGCAGCGCGTGAGGGAGCTGGGGGGAGAGAGAGAGAGAGAGAGAGAGAGAGAGAGAGACTCAGACACACACAACACAGGGATGCACATAACACTCCCATTGCACAGCAGTTTCATCCTTGCCTACTTTCACTAGGAGTTTAAGACACAGCTGAGCCTGTTACCTATTCACACTGGCTCATCAAGCTGGTAGTAAAGAATGATGAGACTGCTGTGCAATAGGAGTCTCACTTCCAACCCTTATGTTCTTAAAATGTAAGTATTGCTGTAAGAACCTTAGGAACCAGTCTTCCAAATTCTGTGAAACACTTTTGGTTTCAAGTCCCTCCACTGGTCATTAAACCCCCTTGAAATTTGAAGTTTTTCTATTTGTACCAAGTTAGGCCATAATAACTTGCGTGGGGGGGACTCCAAAAAATCACCCACAGATATGTTTGGATAGATGTTAATGAGATCTACAAGCATCAAGCAAAATACGTCAGTATCCAGGGATTTTGAATTTTTGAAGTTGCATTTGTCATGCATTCGAGCATTGATTATGGCCACTTTGGTGAGGTTAAAGTACCACATAGTTCTATCCAAACTGGCTATTTCTTTTCTGGTTGAGTTGGCGTGGCATGACCCATTTTCAATTATTATTCTGTCCAAAAACATGAATTGAAAAGGTGTCTCCACATGTTACAGGGAGCTGACAGAGAGAGACTGGAGCAGCTAGCAGACTGGACGTGAACACGTTAGAACACAGGGTTGGGGTGAATTCCAGTTCCATTTCAAATTCAAATTCCCTTTCAATCAATTCCAACACATCGCTGATCAAAATTGCAATTAGCAGGATTCTGTTAAAATGAGCTTCTCACAGTGGCAACAAATTACTTCAGTTGAAGTCACTGCTCGTCAATTAAACTGGCTCCAAATGAAAGCAACTGAACAACCACAACAATCGCTGTGTCTCTAGAACAGTGGTTCCCAACCTTTTTTGGGTACTGTACCCCCAAAACACTTTCACCTGCCTGAAGTACCCCCTTATGCGTGTGTGACCGGTGTGATTCCTAGATTAGGTGTAAATTTGACTAAATTAGGTTTAATATCAATATTATTTGTCTGTCTGTCATTTACCTGTAAATAATGATAATGTATTACTATAATAATACTCATACTTTTATCAGTTTAATATTTGTATGACTTTTTCACATCTTCAAGAGTCCAGACCAGTTATACAAAAACAAAGATCAAATTTTATACACATAGTAGCAGCCTACTCTCAATATCACCCATATGTATAGACTTGCATATGACACATGAAGACTCACCAATCAATGAGAAATTTGACCCTGTCTCTCACTCATAAGCTTTGTCAGTCTCGGGGACAGTGTGGCAACAGCAGTTATCAGGCTTTTCTCCAAGTTGAGTCTGTTCCTGTGCTTGGTCTTGATTATGGTCATAGATGAAAATGTCACTTCACATAAATATGTAGATCCAAATGGCAGCAGTTCATTCAGTGCATGTTTCCCCAAATCAGGATATTCCTTCTCCACATCACACCAGAACTGTGACTGTGTTGTCTCTGAGTACCTCATCTTCAAGCCGCGGTCTGAGGACACATCCAGCAGATTTTCCTGCAGTCTGGTAGGAATGTTGTTGTTCGTACTTTCAGTCATGAAAGGATTACGCACCCAGTCAAGTTTGGCAGACTTGTTTTCAATGTCAGGGAAGTAGGAGTTGAACTCACTGTTGAGTTTGGATAAATGTGTGCTCACTAGTTGCACCATAGGATCTCTGTCAACATCACCTGTAGAAAGGTAGCTGCTGGAAACAACTTATGTCCCCATCTTCACATTTCCGCTCCCAGAGTTTGATCTTCTTCATGAATCCACACACTTTGTCATACATGTTTAGAATGTGTGTGTCTTTACCTTGCAGAGATAGATTCAGGTTGTTCAGTTTGCTGAACACATCAGCAAGATAGGCAAGGCGGGCTACCCAGTCTGTGTCCTCGAACACAGCCACAAGGGGGTGTGAGTGCTCTGACAGAAAAGCACTTACTTCGTCGCGCAGCTCAAAAAGCCTCTGTAGTGTTTTCCCTCTCGATAGCCAACGTACGTCAGTGTGAAGCAGTAGCTGCTGGTGCTCAGCCCCACTGTCATGACAGAGCCTTTCAAACAGTCTGTGATTTAGAGGCCTCGACTCGATAAAGTTAATCACTTTCACTGCGTCATTCAAAACATCATGTAACTCAGGACTCATTCTCTTGCTGGCCAGTGCCTCCCTGTGAATGATACAGTGATTCCACTCAACGTCGGGGTTGACCTTCTTTATTTGGGCAAGTAATCCTTTCACCCTCCCAGTCATTGATGCCGCACCATCCGTGCACAAATGAGTACAGGATTTCCAATCCAGATTGTGCTCTGAGAAAAAGCTGTCAATAATGTGAAACACATCCTCACCCGTAGTGCTCCCCGTTAGCTTCTTGCAGAACAGAATGTGCTCATTAATTTCCGAAATGTCTCTGTATCGCACAAACGCAATCAACTGGGCTTCCCCGTTGACATCGGTCGATTCATCCAACTGCAGAGCAAATGAACCAGAATGTTTTAACTTTTCCACCACTTGATCAACAATATCAACGCCCATGTCATCGATCCTGCGGCACACCGTGTTATTTGACAATGGTACAGTCTTCAGTGCATCAGCTGCTTTCTTATCAATCATTGTTTCTGCGAGAATAACAGCAGCAGGCAAAATTAGCTCCTCAGCTATAGTAAACGGCTTTTTGGACTTAGCCACAAGTAGCGACACAGCATATGAGGCTTCCAATGCTTTGGTTGATACTGCAGTTGCTTTCTTTAATTTCTCTTGACTTCCCTTAAATTCCGACAGCTTTCTATGGAAAAACTCTGCTGTCTTTCCCACACAGGAAAGATGCTTGGTACTGAGGTGCCGTTGTAAATGGGCTGGTTTCATGCTATTATTTGAGAGCACATCGCCGCAGAGGAAACACAGTGGCTGAGGCGGCTCTGTAGGTGTGGATGTGAAACCGAAGAGGACATACTGTTCATGAAATTGACGGTACTTTGACTTGTCAACTTTCTTTCTTTTCTCCACGTGTTCACTTGACCTGCCGCTAGCGTTGCTGCTGCTTGGAACAGTGCGTTTTTTCAGCCATTGATCCATAGCTAGTGTCTTTCTTCTACTCAAAGATAGCTGCCTGTTACCTGAAATCGTGAGTGACTGTGGCGCGCGGCCGCGGAGGAGTGAGCGAGGGTCAACTGGCGGGAAGTGGCCAGGGTGAATAAAAAATACACTCCGAAACTAAAGTAAAAAATTGTCCTATAAATACAAAATAAACTACAGATTTCACACCAGTGACCTCAGTAAATGTTTTCCTGCCTATTGAGAAATATTTTTCCCAATATATTTTTTTTTTTTGCACATTTTTGAAAATCTTCCCACGTACCCCCTGGGGACTGCCCACGTACCCCTAGGGGTACGCGTACCCCCGGTTGGGAAACACTGCTCTAGAACATGAATTCCAATTCCAATCCCTGCCAAGGAAACTCAGCTGGACTTGGAACTGAAAATCAGGCCTGGACCCGAACCCTGGTGAGGAGAGGCGAGCACGCACCACTGACTGTGTCACTGCAAACTACTTATTAAGCATGATTTCAAAACCACATTTCTACCTGGAGCTCGCGAAGCAGCGTCTGCGTGACGAAGGTCTTCCCGGTGGCTGCATGTCCATAGATGAACACAGAGGGGTAGCTGTACTGCTGGGGCTGCAGAGAAACACACAATACAAACCAGAGAGGTAGCTGCACTGCTGCAGAGAAACACACAATACAAACCAGAGAGGTAGCTGCACTGCTGCAGAGAAACACACAATACAAACCAGAGAGGTAGCTGCACTGCTGCAGAGAAACACACAATACAAACCAGAGAGGTAGCTGCACTGCTGCAGAGAAACACACAATACAAACCAGAGAGGTAGCTGCACTTCTGCAGAGAAACACACAATACAAACCAGAGAGGTAGCTGCACTGCTGCAGAGAAACACACAAACAAACAGCAACATGCACCATCCTGCTTGCACATTCTCAAAACTGAAAGGGGGGTACTTTGGTTGACCTGGGTAGTTAATGGCACAAGGTAAGAATATGGACTTGCACCTGTTTAATAAATAAACTAATGAAGAATTAAACATCATTCATAGCAGAGAGAAGCCAGCACACTCCCTTAGATCTCAGGAGTGAGAGAAAGGAGAGGAGCCCCTCAAGTCCTACAGAAGGGGGAGTCAATGAAAATGCTTTATTGTTAAGACATTGACTGTTTTTACTGATAAGACTATCAGACTGTTTTTGGTCATGGGTCTATCCTAATGCACAGAAATGTGATCATGAAAAGGTCCTGCCTGCAGTGTGATATTGGTGACTTATCCACGGTAACTGACGACACATTCTCCTGGAATAGCCAGACTTGTTGCTTGAGAAGATAAAAACTCTTCGGTACTGAGTATCTCATTGGAGACGGGGTTTCAAAGGGGTACAGGAAGGCGTGTTTACCTCCCCAAATATCGACAGCACTTTCACTTAATACATCATGCGTCTAGGGATCAGTGTGCTCTCAGAAACGAGAAGGAGCCCTGCCTGGAACACTGTGCTCCACACGTACAGGGAGCTCTTTCACTTAATACATCATGCATCTAGGGATCAGTGTGCTCTCAGAAACGAGAAGGAGCCCTGCCTGGAACACTGTGCTCTACACGTACAGGGAGCTCTTTCACTTAATACATCATGCATCTAGGGATCAGTGTGCTCTCAGAAACGAGAAGGAGCCCTGCCTGGAGCACTGTGCTCCACACGTACAGGGAGCTCTTTCACTTAATACATTAAATGCGTGTCTGTCTGTCCCACACTTCCAAGAGCTGGGCTTCACCCCACAGCAGGCATGTCAATGAAGGGGAGTGCAGCCAGCCATAACGAGGAGGGGAGGGAACGGGTTCATCTCGACTGAGACGCTGCGGCTTGATGGTGAAGGATACAGCTGGGCTCGACACCAAAACAAAACGCTTCATCGGAATACGACACAAACACAGAAATACAAGGTTCCATTGCCAGACAAACAGACAACAGCGGGAACTCAAGTTCTGTTTTCCTTTAAAATAAATATAGGTTTCATGTTAGTTTTTGTGATTTTTAATTATTATTTTTTTAATTACATAGCCTGTCTCCAAACAGCTCCCGTTGTAGTAACATGTTACTGTTTTAAAACTCCTTCATTATTATTAAACTCTGTACCGGTATAGTCTCCGCTCATGGTAAATCCAGCTAACACAGTGTACGCATTAGTGCCTGCATGTTTTATAAAGGATACACATAGACTTCAAAGGCGACCCGGATTGCAGCGCCACCTCCTCCCCTCCTGTCGAGCAGTCCGGGTTTGAATGCACTCATTAAACCCGCGCTATCTTTCATCATTATTACCTGAAACGCTCAACTCAACTTTCCTTTCCTTGCAGGACAGGAGTGAAGTTTCGCGCGCTGCAGCACCAGCAGTTCCCGCATTGTCTTCTGGGGTTTGTAGGCAGATTGCTTTCAAATTAACAACTTGTATGACATGATCATAAAAAAGAAATCATGAAAACATCTAACAAAAAGAAAAATAGGACTTTCTTACACATATTATGAGAATGATCATTAAAAAAACATTTAGTAAAATCTATTTCTAATAATTGCTAAAGTTTAGAGGTGCTCAGAATACCTGCACCAGAAGCTGTAGCGGTTGTGAGCGGTGCGCTGCGTGCTTGTGTCAAAGCAACGCCGGCTCTGCGCTTCCACTGTGCCTCTGTGGTCCTGCTCCACTGGATCCATGATTATCTCTGCAGTTAACTTTACAGAAGCGTGTTGTTTTTCCTATATAGAGTAAACAGCTTCGAATGTCGTTTGAATTGCTTTTAAATATTTTGATTCCTCTATTATGGTGTTTGATTCAATAATTCTGAGTGGTTCTGGGTTCTGTTGCGCCAGTATTTGAGTGGTTCTAGGTTCTGTTGCTCCAGTATTTGAGTGGTTCTGGGTTCTGTTGCTCCAGTATTTGAGTGGTTGGTTCTAGGTTCTGTTGCTCGTATTTGAGTGGTTCTGGGTTCTGTTGCTCCAGTATTTGAGTGGTTCTGGGTTCTGTTGCTCCAGTATTTGAGCAGTTGGTTTTAGGTTCTGTTGCTCCAGTATTTGAGCGGTTGTTTCTGGGTTCTGTTGCTCCAGTATTTGAGTGGTTGGTTCTAGGTTCTGTTGCTCGTATTTGAGTGGTTCTGTGTTCTGCTGCTCGTATTTGAGCAGTTGGTTTTAGGTTCTGTTGCTCCAGTATTTGAGCGGTTGGTTCTAGGTTCTGTTGCTCGTATTTGAGTGGTTCTGGGTTCTGTTGCTCCAGTATTTGAGTGGTTCTGGGTTCTGTTGCTCCAGTATTTGAGTGGTTCTGGGTTCTGTTGCTCCAGTATTTGAGTGGTTCTGGGTTCTGTTGCTCCAGTATTTGAGCGGTTGGTTCTAGGTTCTGTTGCTCGTATTTGAGCAGTTGGTTCTAGGTTATGCTGCTCGTATTTTAGTAGTTCTTGGTTCTGTTGCTCCAGTATTTGAGCGGTTGGTTCTGGGTTCTGTTGCTCCAGTATTTGAGTGGTTGGTTTTAGGTTCTGTTGCTCCAGTATTTGAGCGGTTGGTTCTAGGTTCCTTTGCTCCAGTACTTGAGTGGTTGGTTCTAGGTTCTGTTGCTCGTATTTGAGCAGTTGGTTCTAGGTTATGCTGCTCGTATTTGAGTGGTTCTTGGTTCTATTGCTCCAGTATTTGAGTGGTTCTGGGTTCTGTTGCTCCAGTATTTGAGCAGATGGTTCTAGGTTCTGTTGCTTGTATATGAGCGGTTGGTTTTAGGTTATGTTGCTCCAGTACTTGAGCTGTTCTGGGTTCTGTTGTTCCAGTGTTGATTCATTATCATCTTTCTCTACACCCTATGAATACAAATTACAATAACTATTGACCTTTACAGTAAACAGGGCCCTGAGTTCTCTGAAGCCGTTTCTGTTTCCTATATGCTTTGAAGATGTAATCAAGGTTACTGAGATGTCCAGTCCTACAGTGAGTGTGTTTGTGTGTGAGAGATGTCATTGATTTGTGTTACTCTGTTGTATTAAAACACAAATATACCTGGATTCATTCCATGTTCCTTTGTAACACATGACGTTGCTCACATGTATAAGGCATGCATTCATGCATAAAATGAACACTTCTCACAATCGCCAGGATGTGAATGCATGCCTTATACATGTGAGAAACACCATGTGTTACAAAGAAGCATGGAATGAATATGGGTAATTAAAAGTACCGCAGTTATAACTAGTACTTCATGACAACGTTTTTATTATTTATTTTATTGCAGACTTGAAATTCCGCCCTGTGCTCAAGCTTCATTCATTCATTCATTGTTAAGGTAGAATATAATTTGAGTTTCTTTGTAATAAAATGCTGCTGTGCTCCGGACAGCATTCATATCTGCCGAGGCCAGCCCCCAGAGATCTCATTCCTCCAGCTTCTATCGGCTATCTAACAAACTTCCCTGTGCTTTCATTAGCCCCCGAGGAGGCAGACCGCTGGGGATACTGCAGCATTTAAAGGGAGTGCTGAGGTCAGGGTTTGGAGCTACTGCAAGGAGTGGCTCAGTGGTTAGAGGTTTCCATAGCTTAGTGATTAGAGAGTGCTGGGCTGCAGTGTGGAAGGCAGTGGGTTTGAGTAGCTCAGTGGTTAGAGAAAGCGCTGGGCTGCAGTGTGGAAGGCAGTGGGTTTGAGTAGCTCAGTGGTTAGAGAAAGCGCTGGGCTGCAGTGTGGAAGGCAGTGGGTTTGAGTAGCTCAGTGGTTAGAGAAAGCGCTGGTCTGCAGTGTGGAAGGCAGTGGGTTTGAGTAGCTCAGTGGTTAGAGAAAGCGCTGGGCTGCAGTGTGGAAGGCAGTGGGTTTGAGTAGCTCAGTGGTTAGAGAAAGCGCTGGGCTGCAGTGTGGAAGGCAGTGGGTTTGAGTAGCTCAGTGGTTGGAGTGCTGGGCTGCAGTGTGGAAGGCAGTGGGTTTGAGTAGCTCAGTGGTTAGAGAAAGCGCTGGTCTGCAGTGTGGAAGGCAGTGGGTTTGAGTAGCTCAGTGGTTAGAGAAAGCGCTGGTCTGCAGTGTGGAAGGCAGTGGGTTTGAGTAGCTCAGTGGTTAGAGAAAGCGCTGGTCTGCAGTGTGGAAGGCAGTGGGTTTGAGTAGCTCAGTGGTTAGAGAAAGCGCTGGGCTGCAGTGTGGAAGGCAGTGGGATTGAGTAGCTCAGTGGTTAGAGAAAGCGCTGGGCTGCAGTGTGGAAGGCAGTGGGATTGAGTAGCTCAGTGGTTAGAGAAAGCGCTGGTCTGCAGTGTGGAAGGCAGTGGGTTTGAGTAGCTCAGTGGTTAGAGAAAGCGCTGGGCTGCAGTATGGAAGGCAGTGGGTTTGCGTAGCTCAGTGGTTGGAGTGCTGGGCTGCAGTGTGGAAGGCAGTGGGTTTGAGGAAGGCAGTGGGTTCGTGGAATATCAGCTTGCTTCCTCAGCTGTAGCAGAGCGTGGCTATGTCGTGTATAACCCTCTACTGCAGCATGTACAGCAGTATATTGCATATTTACAAGCAGGTTTCAACACAGCACGGGTCCCAGAGATGATGTAAACAAACTGGGGGGTAAACAAGGTTGTAGTTTCCAGTCAAATTAAACATGAATGTGGGACACTGCAGCTTTAATTATAACTATAGGTGTTCACCATAACTCCAAAACCACCTTACAACATATATATATATATATATATATATATATATTAACCTTGTCAGAATGCACGTGCTTGATTCATGTATTTATTGTAATTATTGACGTTCTTAGCAGCCAGTAGCCACCTTGTCGTTCATGCAGCATGCTGGATCTTCAGCTGAAGGCAGCCTTCTGGTTGGATGCCTTTAACAAAAACGCTAATTTCATCTGCATGACTTTGGTTCCCCTTTAAATTGCCCCGGCGCTGAGCAGACCTGAGGCTGCGGCTCTCCGCTTGTAGGAATCGCGCAGTGCGGAGTGGGGAGCGAGCAGCGTCGCACACAGGAGCCGAGCAGGAGGGGAGGCTGTGCGGTGCATCTGAAACTAATCAGGCTTTATCCGAGGAGAGACGCTCACGAAAGCCATTTCTGCGCACCTTCCTCGCATGTGAAACACACCGATGACACCACGAAGAAAACCGGGGAAGATTTTCACTGTTCGGTGCTGACGCGGTTACAACAAGGAGCCCAAGAGAGGGCAATGGAGTTTATGTATGGTTATGCTGTTTTTTGTTTTTGATTTTTTTTCGCCTTCACTGAAGCAGTACATTACTACTAATTTGAATAACATGCTCTGAATACATTATTTTCTCGATAATGCAAAGAGGGGATTAAACAGTAATAATAATAATAATAATAATAATAATAATAATAATAATAATAATAATAATTTGGACACGAGACCTGCTTTCTGATATTTTTCGCCATTTTTGTATCAAATGTGTGTTCACCAGAGACAAGGTTGTTCAAAAAATGATCTCCTTGGAAACGGACTGCGGTTTTGTCCTCTAATCCGGAGGTAAAATCCGATGTTTTAATTTGACTCCTGCTTCACGTCATATCGAAATGCAGTAGCCTGGATACTGTAGCTGTAAAAGAAAAGAAAATCATTTCGTTGCGGTTATTGCTGTGTTTGCATTGCTCATATTCCGAGGTGTGGTTTGATATTCTCTTTACAGCAGTCGAGTCAAATGTCGTATTTCAATGACACTGTTTAACGCTAAACCAGAAAGCAGATGTTGTGACAGGATTGCAAACAACGAGGCTGAGGCGCCGTCTGCTGCTATTCTTGGCACGACCACGAATTATAATTTGAAGAGAGAAAGAAAAAAAAGACAGATTTCTTTTCTGATTTATTTTTGTGTGTGTTTGTATTTATTTGAGGAAGCGATGTGAATTGATTCTCGGATAGTTAATTGCTGGTGTAAGGACGCACGCAATAGATATTTCAGGATCTCGACGACATTGTATATATATATATATTGATAATCGCATTGACAATAACAGCCGCGTTTGAGATGGTGCCCGGGACGCCCGCAGCCATGCTACCAGCACAGGATGCAGCGAAGATTTACCAAACGAACTACTTGAGGAATTCCCGGGCGATCGGAGTCCTGTGGGCGATTTTCACCATCTTGTTCGCCATCGTCAACGTGGTGTGTTTCATAGAGCCCTACTGGATCGGGGACGGAGTGGACTCGCCACAAGCTGGCTACTTCGGCCTCTTCCACTACTGCATCGGGAACGGGATCTCCAGGGAGCTGACGTGCCGGGGCAGCTTCACCGACTTCGACAGCATCCCCTCCGGCGCGTTCAAAGCGGCCTCGTTCTTCATAGGGATGTCCATGGTGATGGTTATCACCTGTATCGTCTGCTTCACCCTCTTCTTCTTCTGCAGCACCGCCACTGCCTACAAGATCTGCGGCTGGATGCAGCTGACGTCCGGTAAGTGCTAGCACAGCATACTAGGACTAGGATCCGCAGCACTGTCCTGAGGCTTGTGTGTACAGTCAGACCCGCACTGCCATCCCACTTTAAACACACCTGGGATTGTAACACAATGCAACACTTTAAACACACCTGGGATTGGAACACAATGCAACACTTTAAACACACCTGGGATTGGAACACAATGCAACACTTTACACACACCTGGGATTGTAACACAATGCAACACTTTAAACAGACCTGGGATTGTAACACAATGCAACACTTTAAACACACCTGGGATTGTAACACAATGCAACACTTTAAACAGACCTGGGATTGTAACACAATGCAACACTTTAAACACACCTGGGATTGTAACACAATGCAACACTTTAAACACACCTGGGATTGTAACACAATGCAACACTTTAAACAGACCTGGGATTGGAACACAATGCAACACTTTAAACAGACCTGGGATTGTAACACAATGCAACACTTTACACACACCTGGGATTGTAACACAATGCAACACTTTAAACAGACCTGGGATTGTAACACAATGCAACACTTTAAACAGACCTGGGATTGGAACACAATGCAACACTTTAAACAGACCTGGGATTGGAACACAATGCAACACTTTAAACAGACCTGGGATTGGAACACAATGCAACACTTTACACACACCTGGGATTGGAACACAATGCAACACTTTAAACAGACCTGGGATTGTAACACAATGCAACACTTTAAACAGACCTGGGATTGTAACACAATGCAACACTTTAAACACACCTGGGATTGTAACACAATGCAACACTTTAAACACACCTGGGATTGTAACACAATGCAACACTTTAAACAGACCTGGGATTGTAACACAATGCAACACTTTAAACACACCTGGGATTGTAACACAATGCAACACTTTAAACAGACCTGGGATTGTAACACAATGCAACACTTTAAACACACCTGGGATTGTAACACACAATGCAACACTTTAAACACACCTGGGATTGTAACACAATGCAACACTTTAAACACACCTGGGATTGTAACACAATGCAACACTTTAAACACACCTGGGATTGTAACACAATGCAACACTTTAAACACACCTGGGATTGTAACACAATGCAACACTTTAAACAGACCGCGCTGTCCATGCTGACAATGAAAACCCCTGAACACGGTTCATGTGTTTCGTTGTTTCTCTTTGGACTTCTTATTTATCAAGTGTTTGCAGGCTGGTTGTTTGACCTGCTTGGTTAAGGACTGTGGAAGGTCCGACTTGAAAATTGCGAGCAGAGCACACACTGCCATCACACTTGTGGCCATTAGCCACGCTTGTAATAGAAGTATGATAATGTGCTGTGTGCTGTCGTCTCCAGGACCCCCTTGTAATAGAAGTATGATAATGTGCAGTGTGCTGTCGTCTCCAGGACCCCCTTGTAATAGCAGCATGATAATGTGCAGTGTGCTGTCGTCTCCAGGACCCCCTTGTAATAGCAGCATGATAATGTGCAGTGTGCTGTCGTCTCCAGGACCCCCTTGTAAATGGAATGCACTTCAATAATGCATGAACACGAGCTGAATCGAGGAATCTTGTTCAGTTGAAACCTCTCTAGAGTTTCTTTAAATACTTTACAAGCACTGATAGCTTGCAGTGATAATGCCAGTGAAACACGACTATCCTTGTGCTTACACCGTCAAGTCATGCCGTGTTGCCCAAAAAGGTAAAGGCGTGCTGATTTGCGGCTGCTGGAGTTGCAGGTGTGATAATCGGATGTTTCTGACCAGCTTCACTGCGAGAAGCGGGCTTGTACTGTATTCACATAAGAGCGTGTGTTTCTTCTTCTTAAGTTTTAATAATATTACAGGCTTGACGTTGCTGATTGCTGGCAGAATGGATGGATTTGTGCATGCTGTATAGAATGGTGGCTGCAAGTCATTGGTCTTCAGAGAGCGCTTTGTGCTGAAGATGCATTGATGTAAATTAAAAGTGTTGCATGACAGTTTTGAATTTAAATACATTTACTTCCTCGACCGTGATATGAAAATGATACAAGATAAGTATTGCATCAGCAGCAGAATAGATCAGATGTGTATTATTATTATTATTATTATTATTATTATTATTGTTATGAAGATGATGGTTATTAATATTCTTGATTCGTTCATTCTCTCGCTGCAAGGTATAGAGGAGGCTGAGAAGTAAAATGGGAGTCTTCAAGTTACACCGAGAGTTCTCCTCAAAATGGTGGCACAGGTTTGGCACTTTGAAAAACAAAAATATTCCGGGCCTCCACAGTATCTGAGGAGGTGTTGGCTAGACTGAGGCGGCTGCCAGCTGTAGTGAGGCTCCCTGTGTGTGTGAGAGACACAGAGATACAGCGCACTTGTTTCAGCATATTATATCCTCAGAGAGACACATGAGCGGTTACAGCACAACAGACACGGGTGTGCAGTTAAAAGGGTTGGGTGCTGTTTTCATGTACAATTAACAAACAAGAACAGCATCTATACTATTTCAATGTGTCACTGAAGAGCGTCTATAACCTGACGAGTCCTTAGCAGCCCCTCAGAAAAATCAAATCAAAATAAACTATAGATCACTGTAGAAAAGCAACTGGGTTGTGTTCAGAACCTATAGATATATCTATAAATCACACTCGCTTCTATAGGTATCTATTAGGGACTTCTGTTGATTTATATACAGTATTGTTCTCTAAACCTGGCAATGTATTTCTTTAATTGTATGTGGATTTTCTATGTTTGCTATAGATTCCTATAGGGCTTGTTTCTAAGGGCAGAGTTAGCTGACTATAGCTGAAATATTACACAGCAGTACTCGTGGCACTGTAGGGCACGCTGTGGTCCTGCAGTGGATTACCTGCCTGGTGTGTATTGGCTTATTGCATTATAATACCATTCACTCTGTCAACATATATCACCATGTTCCATTCTCATTGCTCCTTGAGCACAGAACCACAGTTTGCACCCTCCTCTGCTGCTGGCGTTTGCTGAGGTCCCATTATAAATGCAGATTGAAGTCCTGACTGGTGCCAGGACCTGGAATGGAATGGCCTGGATTTAGAATTTCAAAACTGTTGCCTGTCACAGTCATCCAGCTTCGTCACTGTACTGGTGTGTGCGTGTGCGTGTGCGTGTACGGAACTGGTATGTAAAGCGTCTTCGTAGTGAAAGTGCAGTGCAGGTGTGTGATTCACCTCGCCCAAGACCTGACATATGTACAGCAAGGGTTGTTTAGTCTCCGAGTGCAGGGAGTGTGGCTCACATGCTATCTGGCTCCAGACAGTCTAAGTGACAGTGAATGCGTCCCCCCTCCCCCGGGCACTCCTCAGTATGAGCTGGAGGAGCTCAGCCAGCCTGTGCTATTGGGTCATGTCTGCTTTTGCTGCAGTGCTCTCACTGCTCCATGTGGAAGTGATGTGTGTACAGGGAGGCCTCTAAGTGACAGCTCCTGAACAGATTCATCTGCACTGCCTGCTAGACTGGAGAAGCCGCTCTGGAGATCTGCCTAAAATACTGCCTTGTTTAAGCTGTGACTGGTTACCCTTTGGGTTCAAGGGCTGGGGTAGGCAAGCCCCTGGTTTAACAGGTGGAACTTGGGATAAAGGGTCTGACTGGGAGGCGATTATATTAATCTCTTTATCACTTTGCTTCTGCATTTGCATTTAATGTTCTGTTTTGCTGTGGAAGTAATTTAGTAAAAATGTGTTTTGCTCTTTTAATTCCAGAGCTTTATTAAAGCAGATTTACTTTCTGCACAGAAGTTACCAGCTTTGAAAATCGGGTCCAGGGGGCTGTACAATAGGCTGGAGGTTTAGTTTGGGGTATGCTGTATTTATTGCCCTTTGAACCCCAGCTGGTTTTCATTACTATTCATTACACTGCTAACGCAAAATGAGTGGGTGGGACATTTTGTTCTTCATTTCTCCGGCAGTGGTTATTTCCCAGTCACGCTGACCGCTGAAAGTTGCCTTGATTGGCACAACAACAGATAGCCAGGTGCGTTCCGAAGACAGGAAGCTCTGTGCCTCCAAGAAAGACTGAGACCAGTACAGCGCTCCCTTCTTATAAGGAAACCCTTTCCAGGTTCTACACAGCACGGTCATGGCTCCTATTTGCCCCTTAATGCCATTACACTAGCGCTTGTATTCTCTATAAGACCCAAACTGCATGGCCTCTTACCCGTGGCTCCCTACTACAGAATTATAAAGCAAGACCCTAGGATCTCACTACAATGAGAATTTCATACACACTGACGGCCCTGGTCCACCAGCCCAGGATCTCACTACAATGAGAATCTCATACACACTGACGGCCCTGGTCCAGACCCCAGGATCTCACTACAATGAGAATCTCATACACACTGACGGCCCTGGTCCAGACCCCAGGATCTCACTACAATGAGAATCTCATACACACTGACGGCCCTGGTCCAGACCCCAGGATCTCACTACAATGAGAATCTCATACACACTGACGGCCCTGGTCCAGACCCCAGGATCTCACTACAATGAGAATCTCATACACACTGACGGCCCTGGTCCAGACCCCAGGATCTCACTACAATGAGAATCTCATACACACTGACGGCCCTGGTCCAGACCCCAGGATCTCACTACAATGAGAATCTCATACACACTGACGGCCCTGGTCCAGACCCCAGGATCTCACTACAATGAGAATCTCATACACACTGACGGCCCTGGTCCAGACCCCAGGATCTCACTACAATGAGAATCTCATACACACTGACGGCCCTGGTCCAGACCCCAGGATCTCACTACAATGAGAATCTCATACACACTGACGGCCCTGGTCCAGACCCCAGGATCTCACTACAATGAGAATCTCATACACACTGACGGCCCTGGTCCAGACCCCAGGATCTCACTACAATGAGAATCTCATACACACTGACGGCCCTGGTCCACCAGCCCAGGATCTCACTACAATGAGAATCTCATACACACTGACGGCCCTGGTCCAGACCCCAGGATCTCACTACAATGAGAATCTCATACACACTGACGGCCCTGGTCCACCAGCCCAGGATCTCACTACAATGAGAATCTCATACACACTGACAGCCCTGGTCCAGACCCCAGGATCTCACTACAATGAGAATCTCATACACACTGACGGCCCTGGTCCACCAGCCCAGGGCTGCGCCGGTAGGAAGTCAGTCCTAGTGCAGTCCTTTCAGGATGGAGGGCCGGCCCAGAACCAGCTGTATTGGTGACCCGGGGTCCAGCTTGTCACAACGAATCTGGCTCTGCTCCCATCTAACAGGAGAAGGGCACTTTTACTTCCTGGAGCAGATCCAGAGTGTTAAACTGGGAATGGGTAGCAGCTGTCTGTGCTTAGCAGGGGCTTGGAGGAGCAGGCAGGCTGACTGGCAGCACAGGAGGAGGATTCTGAATGCCAGGTAATGACCCTTTAAGATGGAGGCTAAAATCAGGGAGACAAACGAATCGGCCGGTTGCTCTATCAGTGAAACGTTTGCCTATAAAGTAGTCACAAGTTTAAACAGATTGATACGGCTGCTGTTTCACAAAGAGTGTTGATTGCTTCCGGTGAACACTTGTGAAGTAAGGAAAACTACTTCAAGGTCTGCCTGCAAGATTACACTGATCGAGGCATTTCCCCTCTTCTAGCTGCAGTGCGGTTATACTGTAGCCTGACTCTGCTGCTCAGCTGTGCTCCACTCTACTGCAGTTTGCTTTGCATATTAAGTGAGCTGCTGGGTCCTGTAGCTCCCCTTCTGAGGAGTGGTGACAGGTGTCTTATCTGAAAGGGTGCTGGTCCTGGCATTGATTAATGAGGGGCGGGCAGCAGGGTGAAGGACACCAGTGGTTCAGGTGTGGAGATGTGACCTCACTGACAATGTGAATACTATAGGGAAGTGACAGGTGAGTTAGCTGTAGGCACTATCTGGCTGGCATTGATTTTACGCATACATGGCCAACTCGCTCTCGACACCTTCGGTGTTCCTGAGCAGCTCTGCAGGGCTGGTGAAGCCGGTAGCTCGCTGACATCGCTCTCGAGTTCCAGGGTGTAGAAGAGGAAGCTGGCTCGCTCGTGGGATCGGAGGACGCTCACTGAACCTTCGGTGTTCCTGAGCAGCTCTGCAGAGCTGCTGAAGCCAGTAGCTCGCTGACATCGCTCTCGAGTTCCAGGGTGTAGAAGAGGAAGCTGGCTCGCTCGTGGGATCGGAGGACGCTCACTGAACCTTCGGTGTTCCTGAGCAGCTCTGCAGGGCTGGTGAAGCCGGTAGCTCGCTGACATCGCTCTCGAGTTCCAGGGTGTAGAAGAGGAAGCTGGCTCGCTCGTGGGATCGGAGGACGCTCACTGAACCTTCGGTGTTCCTGAGCAGCTCTGCAGGGCTGGTGAAGCCGGTAGCTCGCTGACATCGCTCTCGAGTTCCTGGGTGTAGAAGAGGAAGCTGGCTCGCTCGTGGGACCGGAGGACGCTCACTGAACCTTCGGTGTTCCTGAGCAGCTCTGCAGGGCTGGTGAAGCCGGTAGCTCGCTGACATCGCTCTCGAGTTCCAGGGTGTAGAAGAGGAAGCTGGCTCGCTCGTGGGACCGGAGGACGCTCACTGAACCTTCGGTGTTCCTGAGCAGCTCTGCAGGGCTGGTGAAGCCGGTAGCTCGCTGACATCACTCTCGAGTTCCAGGGTGTAGAAGAGGAAGCTGGCTCGCTCGTGGGATCGGAGGACGCTCACTGAACCTTCACTTCTATTGTGGCAAGGGGAAAAGTGTGATTGGACATTCTAAATGGGGGGAATCGGGGGTAAAATAATTGTGCACTCTAAATTATATATATATATATATATATATATATATATATATATATATATATATATATACACAGATGTGCTCAAATTTGTTGGTACCCCTCCACAAAAAACAAAGAATGCACAATTTTCTCTGAAATAACTTGAAACTGACAAAAGTAATTGGCATCCACCATTGTTTATTCCATATTTAATAGAAATCAGACTTTGCTTTTGATTTTTTATTCAACATAATATTGTAAATAATAAAACAAATGAAAATGGCATGGACAAAAATGATGGGACCGCTAACCTAATATTTTGTTGCACAACCTTTAGAGGCAATCACTGCAATCAAACGTTTTCTGTAGCTCTCAATGAGACTTCTGCACCTGTTAACAGGTAGTTTGGCCCACTCTTCCTGAGCAAACTGCTCCAGCTGTCTCAGGTTTGATGGGTGCCTTCTCCAGACTGCAAGTTTCAGCTCTTTCCATAGATGTTCGATAGGATTCAGGTCAGGACTCATAGAAGGCCACTTCAGAATAGTCCAATGTTTTGTTCTTATCCATTCTTGGGTGCTTTTAGCTGTGTGTTTTGGGTCATTATCCTGTTGGAGGACCCATGACCTGCGACTGAGACAGAGCTTTCTGACACTGGGCAGTACGTTTCGCTCCAGAATGCCTTGATAGTCTTGAGATTTCATTGTGCCCTGCACAGATTCAAGGCACCCTGTGCCAGGCACAGCAAAGCAGCCCCAAAACATAACCGAGCCTCCTCCATGTTTCACCGTAGGTATGGTGTTCTTTTCTTTGAAAGCTTCATTTTTTCGTCTGTGAACATAGAGCTGATGTGACTTGCCAAAAAGCTCCAGTTTTGACTCATCTGTCCAAAGGACATTCTCCCAGAAGGATTGTGGCTTGTCAATATGCATTTTAGCAAATTCTAGTCTGGCTTTTTTATGTTTTTCTTTCAAAAGTGGAGTCCTCCTGGGTCTTCTTCCATGGAGCCCACTTTCGCTCAAAAAGCGACGGATGGTGCGATCAGAAACTGACGTACCTTCACCTTGGAGTTCAGCTTGTATCTCTTTGGCAGTTATCCTTGGTTCTTTTTCTACCATTCGCACTATCCTTCTGTTCACTCTGGGGTCGATTTTCTTCTTGCGGCCGCGCCCGGGAGGTTGGCTACAGTTCCATGGACCTTAAACTTCTTAATTATATTTGCAACTGTTGTCACAGGAACATCAAGCTGCTTGGAGATGGTCTTGTAGCCTTTACCTTTACCATGCTTGTCTATTATTTTCTTTCTGATCTCCTCAGACAACTCTCTCCTTTGCTTTCTCTGGTCCATGTTCAGTGTGGTGCACACAATGATACCAAACAGCACAGTGACTACTTTTCTCCATTTAAATAGGCTGAATGACTGATTACAAGATTGGAGACATGTGTGATACTAATTAAAGAAACTAATTAATTTGAAATATCACTATAATCCAATTATTTATTATCTTTTCTAAGGGGTACCAACAAATGTGTCCAGACCATTTTAGAATATCTTTGTAGAATAAGCAATAATTCATCTCTTTTCACAGCTTCTTTGCTTTATTCTATGACATACCAAAGGCATGCAAGTATACATGATAAAATAGCTTTTAATTTAATCACTTTTCAGGAGGAATGAAGCATTATTTCAATGAGCTGTAAGGGTACCAACAAATTTGAGCACGTCTGTATATATATATATATATATATATATATATATATATATATATATATATATATATAATATATATAAAACATGCTGTAGACATTATACATTCATCAATAGCCCTGACTGTATCTGGCTCATATATTATTCTTGCTGGCAGTGAGTTGCTGTGCTAATTTAGTATTTCAGTGCCAGCATTGATTTTGATTTTATAAGGAATTGGTTTGGATGAAAATGAGAGCATGCAGTCTTGGGATAACCTCCACCTACTGTGGCTCTAATTCATGCACAGAATTTAAAAAAGGAGTGAAGCCGATTGCACCAAGCTGAATTAGTTTCTAATCACTGTGCGTGTGTGTGTGTGTGTTGTGTGTTTGTGTGTGTGTGTGCGTTAGCCTGTATATGTGAGTGTGTGTACAGTATGTGTGTGAGTGTGTGTGTACAGTATGTGTGTGTTCTAGGGTATGTGGGTGCTTTTACACTATATATATATATATATATATATATATATATATATATATATATATATATATATATATATATATATACTGCCGTTCCAGCAGTACTTGGAGGGGAGTGTGTATGAGCAGTAGGTAAAGAGGATTTACAATAATCTCACAGGAAGATAGTTTGTACGGCATAAACAGCGACATGTGTTAAATCACTGAAATAATCCAAACGGTTTGAGAAGCTGTGGATTATTTGAACACTGATTCAGCACTTTGTTGATCCCACTTGAAACATTTGTCATTCATGTGCTGCTCGTATAAAATGCTTCTGATAACACCGTGTAACACATTTTTTTTTTTTTTTGGTTCCTGTGTAGTAAGTGCTATTTCCTAATTGCTTATGCCTCAGAAGTATAGAAAATGGCTATTATTCCCCACAAACTTTGCTTTTGTGACCAGGACAGTGATATTTTGAAATTTACCTATTTTCCAGAACATTCCAGATAGATTCAGTGCTGAGTAAACTTGGAGTAACTTCTAGAACTTTCTAGAACTTTCCAGTAATATAAATAGTAGTATAAATACAGGGGCCTTAAGCCCACCAGTTCAGTTTAGTTCCAGCTGCCTAAGTGGAGACATATCTGCATTTTTCTGAGATGGCATCAAGGTCATAGGAGACTTCAAAATGGTGGCATTCCTGATAGGTCCAAGGCGGTTTTACCAAGTTTCCCTGCTATCTTTGCCTTTGGGACAGCAGGGACACCAAGGCGCACTACCACAGGCGGGATTGGCCACAGCGGACCGAGTTCTCTGTGGGGAGGAACAACGTCAAGTGGGAGCCACTGGTGGACCCCCGTAAGGTGCTGATGCCACCACTGCACATCAAATTGGGCCTTATGAAACAATTTGTCAGAGCTCTAGATAAGGAGTTGGCAGCCTTCAAGTACCTTCAAGACTTCTTCCCTAAGCTGTCTGAAGCAAAGGTCAAAGCCGGTGTCTTCGTCGGACCACAGATAAAGAAGATCCTGGAGTGCAATGAATTCCCCAAGAAGCTCACTAGTAAGGAGAAAGCGGCTTGGAACAGCTTTGTCGCAGTGGTTCGGGGCTTCCTGGGCAATCACAAGGCCGAAAACTATGTGGAGCTGGTTGAGACTCTGGTGAAGAACTACGGCACAATGGGCTGTAGGATGTCCCTCAAAGTCCATATCCTTGATGCTCATCTTGATAAATTCAAGGAGAACATGGGAGTGTACTTGGAGGAGCAAGGCGAGCGCTTCCACCAGGATATACTGGACTTTGAACGCCGCTACCAAGGACAGTATAACGTGAACATGATGGGAGACTACATTTGGGGGCTGATTCGTGAAAGTGATTTACAGTATAATCGTAAATCTCGAAAAACTACTCACTTCTAAATCTTTTGTAGTCATTTTTGTATTACTTTAGTATAAATACATGTTAATTTGGATTCATATGTTGTTTTTTTCTGACTTTATGTGAACGAAAAGACACAAATTCGCCCGTTTTCTCATTGGAAATGGGTAAATTTCAAAATATCACTGTCCTGGTCACAAAAGCAAAGTTTGTGGGGAATAATAGCCATTTTCTATACTTTTGAGGCATAAGCAATTAGGAAATAACACTTACTACCCAGGAACAAAAATTGTGTTACATAGTGTAATCCAACACTTGTATTTGACTCCATGTATTTATAAAAACAGGAGCCGTTGACTAAAGGGACCCTTGAATAAAGGAGCTTGTGTTCACTGTGGCTTCTTAAGAAGGCATGTGCTCGGGTAAATGGGAATACTGTAACCTTGCTGCTGCTGTAGCCAGTGCACACTGTTGTAAAGCTTGAACACTGTAACCTTGCTGCTGCTGTAGCCAGTGCACGCTGTTGTAAAGCTTGAATACTGTAACCTTGCTGCTCCTGTAGCCAGTGCATGCTGTTGTAAAGCTTGAATACTGTAACCTTGTTGCTGTAGCCAGTGCACGCTGTTGTAAAGCTTGAATACTGTAACCTTGCTGCTGCTGTAGCCAGTGCACGCTGTTGTAAAGCTTGAATACTGTAACCTTGCTGCTGCTGTAGCCAGTGCACGCTGTTGTAAAGCTTGAACACTGTAACCTTGCTGCTGCTGTAGCCAGTGCACACTGTTGTAAAGCTTGAATACTGTAACCTTGTTGCTGTAGCCAGTGCACGCTGTTGTAAAGCTTGAATACTGTAACCTTGTTGCTGTAGCCAGTGCACACTGTTGTAAAGCTTGAATACTGTAACCTTGTTGCTGTAGCCAGTGCACACTGTTGTAAAGCTTGAATACTGTAACCTTGTTGCTGTAGCCAGTGCACACTGTTGTAAAGCTTGAATACTGTAACCTTGCTGCTCTTGTAGCCAGTGCACGCTGTTTTAAAGCTTGAATACTGTAACCTTGTTGCTGTAGCCAGTGCACACTGTTGTAAAGCTTGAATACTGTAACCTTGCTGCTCTTGTAGCCAGTGCACGCTGTTGTAAAGCTTGAATACTGTAACCTTGCTGCTCCTGTAGCCAGTGCACGCTGTTGTAAAGCTTGAATACTGTAACCTTGTTGCTGTAGCCAGTGCACGCTGTTGTAAAGCTTGAATACTGTAACCTTGCTGCTCTTGTAGCCAGTGCACACTGTAGTAAAGCTTGAATACTGTAACCTTGTTGCTGTAGCCAGTGCACGCTGTTGTAAAGCTTGAATACTGTAACCTTGTTGCTGTAGCCAGTGCACACTGTTGTAAAGCTTGAATACTGTAACCTTGCTGCTGTAGCCAGTGCACTCTGTTGTAAAGCTTGAATACTGTAACCTTGCTGCTGTAGCCAGTGCACTCTGTTGTAAAGCTTGAATACTGTAACCTTGTTGCTGTAGCCAGTGCACACTGTTGTAAAGCTTGAATACTGTAACCTTGCTGCTCCTGTAGCCAGTGCACACTGTTGTAAAGCTTGAATACTGTAACCTTGCTGCTGTAGCCAGTGCACACTGTTGTAAAGCTTGAATACTGTAACCTTGCTGCTGTAGCCAGTGCACACTGTTGTAAAGCTTGAATACTGTAACCTTGCTGCTGTAGCCAGTGCATGCTGTTGTAAAGCTTGAATACTGTAACCTTGCTGCTCCTGTAGCCAGTGCATGCTGTTGTAAAGCTTGAACACTGTAACCTTGCTGCTCTTGTAGCCAGTGCACGCTGTTGTAAAGCTTGAATACTGTAACCTTGTTGCTGTAGCCAGTGCACACTGTTGTAAAGCTTAAATACTGTAACCTTGTTGCTGTAGCCAGTGCACACTGTAGTAAAGCTTGAATACTGTAACCTTGCTGCTCTTGTAGCCAGTGCACGCTGTTGTAAAGCTTGAATACTGTAACCTTGTTGCTGTAGCCAGTGCACACTGTTGTAAAGCTTAAATACTGTAACCTTGTTGCTGTAGCCAGTGCACACTGTAGTAAAGCTTAAATACTGTAACCTTGTTGCTGTAGCCAGTGCACACTGTAGTAAAGCTTGAATACTGTAACCTTGTTGCTGTAGCCAGTGCACACTGTAGTAAAGCTTGAATACTGTAACCTTGCTGCTGTAGCCAGTGCACACTGTTGTAAAGCTTGAATACTGTAACCTTGCTGCTGTAGCCAGTGCATGCTGTTGTAAAGCTTGAATACTGTAACCTTGCTGCTCCTGTAGCCAGTGCACACTGTTGTAAAGCTTGAATACTGTAACCTTGTTGCTGTAGCCAGTGCACACTGTTGTAAAGCTTGAATACTGTAACCTTGTTGCTGCTGTAGCCAGTGCACACTGTTGTAAAGCTTGAATACTGTAACCTTGTTGCTGTAGCCAGTGCACACTGTTGTAAAGCTTGAATACTGTAACCTTGTTGCTGTAGCCAGTGCATGCTGTTGTAAAGCTTGAATACTGTAACCTTGCTGCTGCTGTAGCCAGTGCACACTGTTGTAAAGCTTGAATACTGTAACCCTGCTGCTCCTGTAGCCAGTGCACACTGTAGTAAAGCTTGAATACTGTAACCTTGTTGCTGTAGCCAGTGCACTCTGTTGTAAAGCTTGAATACTGTAACCCTGCTGCTCCTGTAGCCAGTGCACGCTGTTGTAAAGCTTGAATACTGTAACCTTGTTGCTGTAGCCAGTGCACGCTGTTGTAAAGCTTGAATACTGTAACCTTGCTGCTGTAGCCAGTGCACGCTGTTGTAAAGCTTGAATACTGTAACCTTGCTGCTGTAGCCAGTGCACACTGTTGTAAAGCTTGAATACTGTAACCTTGCTGCTGTAGCCAGTGCACACTGTTGTAAAGCTTGAATACTGTAACCTTGCTGCTGTAGCCAGTGCACACTGTTGTAAAGCTTGAATACTGTAACCTTGCTGCTGTAGCCAGTGCACACTGTTGTAAAGCTTGAATACTGTAACCTTGCTGCTGTAGCCAGTGCACGCTGTTGTAAAGCTTGAATACTGTAACCTTGCTGCTGTAGCCAGTGCACACTGTTGTAAAGCTTGAATACTGTAACCTTGCTGCTGTAGCCAGTGCACACTGTTGTAAAGCTTGAATACTGTAACCTTGCTGCTCTTGTAGCCAGTGCACGCTGTTGTAAAGCTTGAATACTGTAACCTTGTTGCTGTAGCCAGTGCACACTGTTGTAAAGCTTGAATACTGTAACCTTGCTGCTCTTGTAGCCAGTGCACGCTGTTGTAAAGCTTGAATACTGTAACCTTGTTGCTGTAGCCAGTGCACACTGTTGTAAAGCTTGAATACTGTAACCTTGTTGCTGTAGCCAGTGCACACTGTTGTAAAGCTTGAATACTGTAACCTTGTTGCTGTAGCCAGTGCACGCTGTTGTAAAGCTTGAATACTGTAACCTTGTTGCTGTAGCCAGTGCACACTGTAGTAAAGCTTGAATACTGTAACCTTGTTGCTGTAGCCAGTGCACGCTGTTGTAAAGCTTGAATACTGTAACCTTGCTGCTCTTGTAGCCAGTGCACACTGTTGTAAAGCTTGAATACTGTAACCTTGTTGCTGTAGCCAGTGCACACTGTTGTAAAGCTTGAATACTGTAACCTTGTTGCTGTAGCCAGTGCACGCTGTTGTAAAGCTTGAATACTGTAACCTTGTTGCTGTAGCCAGTGCACGCTGTTGTAAAGCTTGAATACTGTAACCTTGTTGCTGTAGCCAGTGCACGCTGTTGTAAAGCTTGAATACTGTAACCTTGCTGCTGTAGCCAGTGCACACTGTTGTAAAGCTTGAATACTGTAACCCTGCTGCTCTTGTAGCCAGTGCACGCTGTTGTAAAGCTTGAATACTGTAACCTTGTTGCTGTAGCCAGTGCACGCTGTTGTAAAGCTTGAATACTGTAACCTTGTTGCTGTAGCCAGTGCACACTGTTGTAAAGCTTGAATACTGTAACCTTGCTGCTCTTGTAGCTAGTGCACACTGTTGTAAAGCGAGACACCACTCAACTGCCGGTGTAAGTAATGAGCTTTGTAAGTGTTGCTGAGCTGTGAGTCAGTGAAAGGTGTGATTGACCCCAATGTGCGAGCGGCAGGATGGGCAGGGCCCTTGTGTGTAATTGATGGAGAAGTGTACAGAACTGCCTCACTCCGGTGAGCCCATCAGTAATAAGTCATGGTGAGAGCACCCCGGGTTTATTAATCTGTAATATACAGACTATAGCAGAACATAATTCAGACAGTCAGTCTCAGTTCAGTCACACTCCTGCCTCGATCCTGCTGGGAATGGACCCTTGTGCATCGCCGGTCAGGAAATCACAAGTATGTTTTTATATACGAGGGAGCAGAGATCAGGCTTAGAAACCTGTAAACCTGTTATTAATCCTGTTAGACATGCCTTGGGGGCTCTTTACATTCTAGCAGTATGATGCAGTGTAGTACATAATAAAGCCATGGCTTACCGTGTCGATGCACTAAAGCCATGCCTTAGCCGTGCTCATCACAGGGAGGCATTCTGTCCTCTTCTTCTTCAGGAGATGGAATGAAATGACCTCACAAAGTTCAGATTTTCTACGTGTAGTCTTTTCATTTGACGTTGTGTTCGTTGTTGTCGAATGGAGTGTGGCCAATGGTGTACTTGTGACTGAAAAGTGAAAGTCCAGTCTTGAATCCTGTGCCGTCACCAGTCACTGCACTGGAACTCACCAGTCACTGCACTGGAACTCACCAGTCACTGCACTGGAACTCACACACACAGAGCTTGCCATGCCTGGGAAAGAGGACAGAGCTCACCATGCCTGGGGAAGAGGACAGAGCTCGCCATGCCTGGGAAAGAGGACAGAGCTCGCCATGCCTGGGAAAGAGGACAGAGCTCGCCATGCCTGGGAAAGAGGACAGAGCTCGCCATGCCTGGGAAAGAGGACAGAGCTCGCCATGCCTGGGAAAGAGGACAGAGCTCGCCATGCCTGGGAAAGAGGACAGAGCTCGCCATGCCTGGGAAAGAGGCTCAGCGAATCTGCCCTGGAAACATCTTTTGTTCCATTTTCAAATCCCCAGCTTGCTGCTTCACGGTCGCGTTCAGGGCGCAGTGTAGGCAGTGTGATTGATCAGTAAGGATGAGTAAGGCTCTCTGATCTGGGCCTGGTAGAATTTGTGTAGTGGGCAGATAGTGATATCCAGTGTGAAAGCTCCCCCTCAAAATACAAATTGCTGCTGGCTGTCTGTTTCTCTGCCAGGCTCATGGTGGCTGTGAAGCGGAGATCGTAGAGAGAGCACTCACACAACAACCACTTCAAACAGCAGCAGCACGATCGCATGTCTAATTACAGCCCCCTGTGCAGCCCGGTTCCCTGTGTGCTCTATTCCCCCACACCCCCTTCCCAGTGGGAGGTAATCTTTGGGCTCCGAGCCCGGTGCTGGCTGGGCATCGCGCTGCGGATGGTCTAGAGGAGGCTGCAGTGCGGCATTGATTGACTGGGCTCTGGTAATCCAGCAGCAGACAGCATGAGACAGAACAGCCAAGGGCAGCCCAACCAAGGGCAGCAGAATGATCTCAGTACAATTAGACTGCTGCTGCAAAACGCAAAGTAGCCTCAAATCAGAAGAGGATTACGATCTTTCTAAATCACACGAGTCAGTGAATAACCTCGACCCTCCAGCCATGGCAGGTTGTTATTTGTATAAATCCACAGTGTTCCTCTGAATCCACTGACTGGCTTCACTGTTAGGCTGAGATTGTGCTGCGGTCTGTATCCAAACCAATATCATTTCTGTTTGACAATTCAACATGCAAACGGGTAGAACTGCGGCTTACACAACTTACTGACATGAATGTGGATTGATATTGTGATGGGATGTGTTGCTATCAGTGGAAAACGTCTGAATAGTTGTAAGATTCAGAGCTGTCTAGTGAACAGGTATTGACTGTTGAGCAGCAGTGTTTTGAAATCAATACGCTGCTTCACGGGGAGACAATGTAGAGCAGGAGCCAAATGAACAACTGCAGAATGACTGGGGAGGGGAGGTTGCACCCCAAAAATGAGCTTGAAAGGTGACAGCTATCAGCCGGATAGCATGAACACTGGCTAGAGTCCATTGCAGAAATCCAATTTTATTCTGGAGTAAAAAAACAAAGCAGAAATGTCCCAGCCTGTGGTAGTGAATGATTACAAATACTGTATCGACCGAGCTACAAATACAATACCTTCCGTGCCTTGACAATTCATTTCTAAAGTAAGACAGAGAGAAAGTAACGTTTGGGACACTCCACTAACACAACTCATCTGCGTGACCATTTAATAAGATGTGTCGAATCGATAGTGAGAAATTAGGCATTGCCCCAGCCTTACGTCTGCGTGCTCAGACTCACACCCTCTCTCAGCGTCTCGTCTGATAGATTACCCAGCCAGGCTCACTGGCCCTCGATCGCTGGTGACCGGAGCTATTCATAGAGGGGAAGCTGCTGGCTTGTGCACCTGTGCCAGCAGGGAGTAAAGGACGACAGTGCAGGGGTGTAGCCCACTTCCAAATACAGCCTCTCTCCGGTGAGCAGGGAGTCTGTAAGGCACAGGAGAGAGAGACGCAGCACAGCCTGGTCCGACCTCAAACTGTGTGTGAAGTGTGAGGCTCTGCTGCACACACCTTCCCAGGGATGGAAACCTGCACAAGCTGTGCAGCCAGTCCTGGGTTTCAGAACTCCCCTTGTTCAGGTATATCATTGTGAAGCCCCTGCTCAACCTGCTTTGAACTGATCACACTTATCATCACAGCCTGAATAAATCTCACCTGAATCTATCGGTTTACTGAAGTAAAAAATGACTTAAGCAAGCAGTTATAAGAGAGGAACAATTCATTTCATTGATTTCTTTAGGTATGATTGCACCAACTCCTGGCCCCTGATGGTTTCAATATTATTCATTATTGAGAGTACTTCTGAAACCCAGGCCTCTGTGCAGGGCTAGGGTGAGCTTGTAAACCTGCCAGAGCTCATCCCCAGTGTGTTTTCAAACAGTTCAGCCACTGAAAGGGTGTCTGGGACGCCCCAAAGGGTTAGGACTGATAATCTAACTGCACTGATTCATGGAGCTCAGTGGGGGAGGTGACAGAACCCGTGCCCTGTGATAATCTAACTGCACTGATTCATGGAGCTCAATGGGGGAGGTGACAGAACCCGTGCCCTGTGATAATCTAACTGCACTGATTCATGGAGCTCAATGGGGGAGGTGACAGAACCCGTGCCCTGTGATAATCTAACTGCACTGATTCATGGAGCTCAATGGGGGAGGTGACAGAACCCGTGCCCTGTGATAATCTAACTGCACTGATTCATGGAGCTCAATGGGGGAGGTGACAGAACCCGTGCCCTGTGATAATCTAACTGCACTGATTCATGGAGCTCAATGGGGGAGGTGACAGAACCCGTGCCCTGTGATAATCTAACTGCACTGATTCATGGAGCTCAATGGGGGAGGTGACAGAACCCGTGCCCTGTGATAATCTAACTGCACTGATTCATGGAGCTCAATGGGGGAGGTGACAGAACCCGTGCCCTGTGATAATCTAACTGCACTGATTCATGGAGCTCAATGGGGGAGGTGACAGAACCCGTGCCCTGTGATAATCTAACTGCACTGATTCATGGAGCTCAACGGGGGAGGTGACAGAACCCGTGCCCTGTGATAATCTAACTGCACTGATTCAGGTATGAGCAGGTCTGGCTGAACCACCATCACCCACCCCTTCCTCTCAGCTTCCTCAGGGCTTGTGACTCGCTTACAGGATTAGAAAAAGATGTGCTTTGAGTAAAACCTCTCTGCGTCTGCAGCCTGGTCACACCTTTCCACAGGCAGCGATTTAACCGGAGAAAACAAGCCACAGCTCCCCTCGCACTGCCAGCTTTAACAGTGGAATCAATTACAGGAAGGCTTAGCAATGGTCGAGAATAATAATAATAATAATAATAATAATAATAATAATAATAATAATGTAGTTGCTACTGCTGTTGTGACATCTCCAGGAGCCGTTGCTTAGCAAATTCATTTGATAATCACTGCATTGAAAGGGCATCAAAACAGCCTCCTTCACAAGCCAGCTCAGACATACCTAATGCAGGGGAATACAGCAGATGAACTGCCCTGTGAAGACAGACAGCAGCGGCACTGCTTGTGGAATAACCAGCAGGACAGATGGGGAGCAGATGAGACTCAAAGCTAATCCTGGCTGTCAGGAGATGGGAGGCCGTCCAGGGTCACAACGCACTGTTGCAGTTGAGGCTCGCGCTGCTGAATTCTGAGCTACTTTTACATTCCACTGCAGCAGCTCCAGATGCAGTGCTGACATCATGAGTCAGCTTCGGTGAAAGCAAGCGGGAGGCTTGTGAAAGAGCTGTGTTGAAATATGTGAGCCTGAGAAAAACAAGAACCAATGGGAGCCCCAACACCACCCAGACTCCTCGCAATGTAAGGACCCAGGGGCCTGTTCTGTTTTGGCTGTTGACTGTACAAGCTCTGCTGAGTGTCAGCGTCGCCTGCTTGCTCCTTTTAATCCAACCCCCCCTTCCCTCCCCCTCCTGTCCTCCTCATCATGTGACACAAGTGGGTGGAGGGGACAGCTTTGCTCAGCGCTGTGTGTTCAATAGCGGGGACAGTGCTGGAGAGATGAGAGGAGTTCGTGTTCATTATCAATGAGGACAGTGCTGGAGAGATGAGAGGAGTTAGTGTTCATTATCAATGGGACAGTGTTGAGAATGGAGTGTGTTAGTGTTCATTATCAACAAGGACAGTGTTGAGAATGGAGTGTGTTAGTGTTCATTATCAACAAGGACAGTGTTGAGAATGGAGTGTGTTAGTGTTCATTATCAACAAGGACAGTGTTGAGAATGGAGTGTGTTAGTGTTCATTATCAATGAGGACAGTGCTGAGAATGGAGTGTGTTAGTGTTCATTATCAATGGGACAGTGCTGAGAATGGATTGTGTTAGTGTTCATTATCAATGAGGACAGTGCTGAGAATGGAGTGTGTTAGTGTTCATTATCAATGAGGACAGTGCTGAGAATGGAGTGTGTTAGTGTTCATTATCAACAAGGACAGTGTTGAGAATGGAGTGTGTTAGTGTTCATTATCAACAAGGACAGTGTTGAGAATGGAGTGTGTTAGTGTTCATTATCAACAAGGACAGTGTTGAGAATGGAGTGTGTTAGTGTTCATTATCAATGAGGACAGTGCTGAGAATGGAGTGTGTTAGTGTTCATTATCAATGGGACAGTGCTGAGAATGGATTGTGTTAGTGTTCATTATCAATGAGGACAGTGCTGAGAATGGAGTGTGTTAGTGTTCATTATCAATGAGGACAGTGCTGAGAATGGAGTGTGTTAGTGTTCATTATCATGAGCCCGTACTCGCCTCTTGCTCTTTCAGTTGAGCATTTTGTCTTGTGGTTTGCATCCAGCCCTCGTCTCTCCATTGATTCAGTAACGGGAGAGTACAGAGACGTCTGGAATAAATAAAACACATCTAAACTAAACTAAACTATCCCCCCACCCCACCCCGCCGAGTTCAAGTGGGCGGCTGAGCAGCTGAGAGAGATGCCACTGATTCACAACGAGACTGGAGCCAGAATCCACTGATTCACAACGAGACTGGAGCCAGAATCCACTGATTCACAACGAGACTGGAGCCAGAATCCACTGATTCACAACGAGACTGGAGCCAGAATCCACTGATTCACAACGAGACTGGAGCCAGAATCCACTGATTCACAACGAAACTGGAGCCAGAATCCACTGATTCACAACGAGACTGGAGCCAGAATCCACTGATTCACAACGAGACTGAAGCCAGAATCCACTGATTCACAACGAGACTGGAGCCAGAATCCACTGATTCACAACGAGACTGGAGCCAGAATCCACTGATTCACAACGAGACTGGAGCCAGAATCCAGATTCATAACGAGACTGGAGCCAGAATCTCTCTCTCTCTCTCTCTCTCTCTCTCTCTCTCTCTCTCTCTCTCTCTCTGTGTCTCTGTTTCTTGGGGTACTGATGATTTCTTTTTTCTTTTCTTTCGTTCCTCCTTTCACTCCCAGCACAGCCTTGGCTTATCTGCCGATGATCTGGAGCTCCTCGAGGGAGTGTCTCCAATGAGCTCTTTTCTTTCCCATTTGAAGGAAGCTCTATGAGACGGCTTGACCTGAAAAGCAACACCAAGGATAAAGTCCCTCTTTTCAAAGCTGAGCATTGATTCTCGTTTCTTTAACAGTAACACCCTGGGTTTCAAAGCTTTTAGAAGATTTTAAGAATTTTTAATACAGCGTTTGGCAGAGCGCACTCACACACACACGTGCGCACAGACCTTTTCAGCAAGCTCTAAGGAATCAAACCTTATCAAAGCTCCCAACGTGTCAAGCATCCCTTTCATCACAGTGTGGCTGCTGCAACAGGAAGAGCAAACACACTGGATCTGTCCCTGGAGCCGCTCCCCTCCCTTCTTCTGCAGTGTGGGGTGTCTCAGTCAGCCCCAGCCCCCTCCCCTTGTGATACAAACTGAGTACAGAAACAACTCCAAAGAAAATGCAGACAAGTCCTAAACTAAACAAACTGATTAAAAGACTTCTGGCACATCACAGTTACACCGGCCCAATTAACATAACCATGATGGCTTCCTGTGCCGTGCTGCTTCAAGTGAATCTTCAGATGTTCTTAGGATTTATCAAGAATACCCTCGCCTTGTGTTCTTCAGTCCTCAGCTCACTGACAGAAAGATCTGAAGCTTTTAGAGCTGTGAAAGAAGAGGAGGCCCCGTCCCCATCTCCTGTCTCTCTAAACCGGACGCCGCCAGCACCAGATCAGCTGTCTGAGCTCAGTCACAGCCTGCAGAGTAAAACCTGTTTGTAAACCGCAGACATTTAACATCATCCAGTGCAGTCTGTTTATTACAGCATGTCAGAGTGCGAGGAGTCCAATTGAATGAGATGCTCGTGCTGAACGGCACTGTGCCGCGCACTCGGTGACTAACCCGGCCCTGCGGACAGACTCTCCCTGTAATTCACTGCAGAGAGCTCTAACCGCGCACAGGGCCCTGTCAGCAGCAGACAGGCAGTGGGATTGGAGTGCAGTCGGCAGGTCCTGGCAGACAGGGTGCCCCTGTTCCTGTAAATACATCAGGTTCCTGTAAATGCTGTGCATCTGTGTTACCTGATACAGTAAATCAATCACTTAGATAAATGAGAGGTTATAAAGAGCAGATATTTCTGGTTTCTAATTGCACAAGCATGCTCTAATTACAAACATTCCAGTAAAGTCAGAGAGTGATTTGAAACACAGTAACAAACCCCTAACCCTCTTTGGAAACAGAGAAGATAATCAGCTCTGAATTGTCCTGACAGTATGTTGGGCTGTGGGCTCTGCTTTTACAAGGACGTATACCACAGTAAACCATGGGAAATCATTTATTAAACTTATTTAAATACTTTTTTTTAATGGCACATAAAAGCCATGGTATTAGCTTTTGATTTTCCACGAGTGCATCTCTGCAGTAACAGACCCTGGAGGTTTCCTGGCATAACAGGCAGCGTTGTGATGCACTGCCGTTACAGACACTGACCCCTGTGGGTGAGATGAGTTTTGTACCCAAGGGAGATGAGCCCGGACCTTATTGCATAGTGGTTAAGATGCTCGCTTGCAGTCTGCGTCGCCGCCGGTTCATCCTCAGCCTCCTCCCTGTTACACTGGCCCCTGGGAATTAGATTCAGAAGTTTCCTTCAAGAAATTGACTTAAGAACATAAGAAAGTTTACAAACGAGAGGAGGCCATTCAGCCCATCTTGCTGGTTTGGTTGTCAGTAGCTTATTGATCCCAGAATCTCATCAAGCAGCTTCTTGAAGGATCCCAGGGTGTCAGCTTCAACAACATTACTGGGGAGTTGGTTCCAGACCCTCACAATTCTCTGTGTAAAAAAGTGCCTCCTATTTTCTGTTCTGAATGCCCCTTTATCTAATCTCCATTTATGACCCCCGGTCCTTTTTTCTTTTTTCAAGTCAAAGAAGTCCTCCGGGTTGACATTGTCTATACCTTTTAGGATTTTGAACGTTTGAATCAGATCGCCGCATAGTCTTCTTAGTTCAAGACTGAATAGATTCAATTATTTTAGCCTGTCTGCATACGACATGCCTTTTAAACCCGGGATAATTCTGGTTGCTCTTCTTTGCACTCTTTCTAGAGCAGCAATATCCTTTTTGTAACGAGGTGACCAGAACTGAACACAATATTCTAGGTGAGGTCTTACTAATGCATTTTAGAGTTTTAACATTACTTCCCTTGATTTAAATTCAACACTTCTCACAATATATCCGAGCATCTTGTTAGCCTTTTTTATAGCTTCCCCACATTGTCTAGATGAAGACATTTCTGAGTCAACATAAACTCCTAGGTCTTTTTCATAGTTCCCTTCTTCAATTTCACTATCTCCCATTTGATATTTATAATGCACATTTTTATTGCCCGCATGCAATACTTTACACTTTTCTCTATTAAATTTCATTTGCCATGTGTCTGCCCAATTCTGAATGCTGTCTAGATCATTTTGAATGACCTTTGCTGCTTCAACAGTGTTTGCCACTCCTCCTATTTTTGTGTCGTCTGCAAATTTAACAAGTTTGCTTACTATACCAGAATCTAAATCATTAATGTAGATTAGGAATAGCAGAGGACCGAATTCTGATCCCTGTGGTACACCACTGGTTACCTCGCTCCATTTTGAGGTTTCTCCTCTAATCAGTACTTTCTGTTTTCTACATGTTAACCACTCCCTAATCCATGTGCATGCATTTCCTTGAATCCCTACTGCGTTCAGTTTGAGAATTAATCTTTTATGTGGGACTTTGTCAAAAGCTTTCTGGAAATCTAAATAAACCATGTTGTATGTTTTGCAGTTATCCATTTTCAATGTTGCATCCTCAAAAAAGTCAAGCAGGTTAGTTAGACACGATCTCCCTTTCCTAAAACCATGCTGACTGTCTCCCAGGATACTGTTACCATATAGGTAATTTTCCATTTTGGATCTTCTTATCGTTTCCATAAGTTTACATATAATAGAAGTCAGGCTTATTGGTCTGTAGTTACCTGGTTCGGTTTTGTCTCCCTTTTTGTGGATCGGTATTACGTTTGCTATTTTCCAGTCTGTCGGTACAACCCCTGTGTCAAGAGACTGTTGCATGATCTTGGTTAGCGGCTTGTAAATAACTTCTTTCATTTCTTTGAGTACTATTGGGAGGATCTCATCTGGCCCAGGGGATTTGTTTATTTGAAGAGCTCCTAGTCCCTTTAACACTTCTGCCTCTGTTATGCTAAAGTTATTTAAAATTGGATAGGAACAGGTCGACATGTGGGGCATGTTGTCCGTATCCTCCTTTGTAAAAACTAGTGAAAAGTAATCATTTAATATATTTGCTATTGTTCTTCATCTATGATTTTGCCATTTGTGTCTCTTAGACATTTAACCTCCTCTTTGAATGTTCTCTTGCTGTTATAATATTTGAAAAACATTTTGGAATTGGTTTTAGCCCCCTTAGCAATATTGATTTCTATCTCTCTCTTGGCCTTTCTAACTTCCTTTTTGACTTGTGTTTGCAGTTCCAAGTACTCTTTCTGTGTACTTTGTTTTTGGTCCCTTTTAAACGCTCTGTAAAGTGCCTTTTTTCTCTGAATATTTTTTTAAAATTGATCTATTAAACCATTTTGGCCATTTTGTTTTAGATTTAGATTTGTCTACTTTTGGGATGTAATTGTTTTGTGCCTCTAGTACTACATTTTTAAAAAACAGCCACCCTTTTTCTGTGGATGTTTTCTCTATTTTACTCCAATCTACTTCTATTAGTCTCTGTTTCATATCTTCATAGTTTGCTTTTCTAAAACTGTAAACCTTAGCTTTAGTCATTACTTTTGGGGTTTTAAAAAATATTTCAAATGAGACCATGTTGTGGTCTGAGTTTGCCAATGGCTCTCTGACCTCTGTTTTAGTTATTCTGTCTTCGTTATTTGAAAAGACTAAATCAAGGCATGCCTCCCCTCTAGTCGGTGCCTTGACAAATTGCGTTAGGAAGCAGTCATTTGTCATTTCCACCATTTCAATTTCGTCCGTCGTGCTCCCCACCGGGTTTTCCTATTTTATACAGGGGAAGTTGAAATCCCCCATTAGTATGGCTTCTCCTTTTCTACACGCATTTTGAATGTCATTGTATAACAGATTATTTTGCTCAGCGTCTGAATTTGGCGGTCTATAGCATGCTCCTATTATTATGCCCTTTGAATTTGTGTCCATTATTCTGACCCATATTGATTCTGCATTGTTTTCTTTGTCCTGATTTAACACCTGGGCTTCAAGGCTATTTCTTATGTATAGCGCTACCCCTCCGCCTCTTCTGTCCTGCCTGTCTTTCCTATATAGTATGTACCCACTAATATTATATTCGTCTCCATCACTCTCAGACAACCAAGTTTCTGTAACACCTATCACATCGTAGTTACTTGTTAGTGCAGTAGCTTCAAGTTCTAACATTTTGTTTCTGAGACTTCTAGCATTAAGATAAATCCATTTAATAGTGGTCTTACCTGAGTTGTTGCCCTTGTTTTGATGTGGTCTCCCTTCTGTTTTTTTGTTTTCTCCCCCCTTCCTTTCTAGTTTAAATGCTTCTGGACCGCCTGAAGGATCATTTCTCCGAGGTGATTGGTTCCCTTTCTGTTTAAGTGCAGTCCGTCCCACCTGTATAGATAGTCCTTGTTGTAGAAAGTGCTCCAATGTTCAAGAAAGGTGAAGCCATCCTGTGTGCACCACGATTTCAGCCATGCATTTTGATTTTGTATTTCCAGCTGTCCATATGGTCCTTTGCAAGGCGCCGGCAGTATCCCAGAAAATACCACAGTTTTGGTCTTGTCTTTTAATTTCCTTCCTAGCTCTCTGAATTTGTTTTGCAGGGATCTTGGCCTGTCTCTTCCAATGTTGTTTGTACCAATGTGGACGACTACTACCGGGTTGTCTCCTGTTCGTTCTAGGAGCCTGTCCACATTCTCAGTGATGTGCTTGACTGAGGCTCCTGGAAGGCAGCACACTGTTGTAGTAAGGGGGTCCAAACTGCGAACTGAACTTGCTGTGTTTCTCAATATGGAGTTCCCAACAATCATGACCTCCCTTCTTTTTGCTGCCTGGTCAGCACTGTTTATAGGGTCCTGGATGTTGTTTCTTTCATTCTCTTGATGTTGGTTTTGGTCATCTAAATGTTGAAGTGGCTCAAATGTGTTGGCTGTCTGGATTTCTGGTGGTTGTGTTTGATGAAGTTTCTTTTTTTCCCTGCTTCTGCCTATCTGAACCCAGCTGTTTCGACTCTCTTCCATCTCCCTGGTGTCTTTCAGTCTGCTAGGGATGCAGACTTCCATGAATTGTGGGTGTGTCAGCTCCTCAAGCTCCTGTTGCTGTCTCATTTCCTCCAGCTCCTTTTCTAGCAGGCTTAATCGCTGAAGCAAGTCCTGGATGGTGCGGCACTTTACACAAACTTGGTTGAGCTCTGTTGGGTTTTCTCGGATTTCCCACATCATGCAGTTGTCACAGATTACTGGCTTGAAAACCATTTTTTTTTTAGTTTAGTGTAGCTTCTGCAGCTGTCAACCTGCTTTCAAACTACTTCTAACTGCGTTGTATTTGTCCACTCGTACTTCTCACACAATGTCGCTTCCACACGCTGTCGCTCTTCAAGAAAAATTTGGGGCTATTGAACCGATGAACCATCTTACAAATGTTTTACTTAAAAAAAAAATCTGGAGCAGGTTGTCTGAAGAAGTAGTTCGTATTGTGCATTTTATTTATTTATTATATATGGAAACAGTGAACGATGAAGGCAGTGAATCCCCAGACTCTCAGAACACGTCCCTGAATCCCCAGACTCTCAGAACACGTCCCTGAATCCCCAGACTCTCAGAACACGTCCCTGAATCCCCAGACTCTCGGAACACGTCCCTGAATCCCCAGACTCTCAGAACATGTCCCTGAATCCCCAGACTCTCAGAACACGTCCC